>NC_137792.1:72019895-72107395 GCF_963383645.1 Muscardinus avellanarius
GTACTGGGGGTGGAACCCAGAGGCTTTCTACCTCTGGGCTATACCTATTTTATATTTTTTATTTGGAAATAGGGTCTCACTAAGTTGCTGAGGCTGGCTTTGAACCTGTGCGATCCTCCTGTCTCAACCTCCCAAGCAAGGGGATTACAAGTGTGCGCCACCGTGCCCAGATAGACACCTTTTAATTGCATGGTAACTGGTTAACATTTCCAAGTGAACTTATCTTCTGTCCTACATGATAGATTTCAGTGAAAATGGCTCTTGTTTAGAGGACATAGAAATAAAAGACTGATGAAAAAAATGTCTCAGCCCATTGTTTTAAATCACAGTGAGAATGGTAGTTTCTCTCTGTGTGTGTGTGTGTGTGTATGCATGTGTGTGTGTGTGCACACACATGTATATATATGCGTTACTAAAGACTAAACCAAAATGTTTTACCACTGAGCTACACCCTGAGCCTTTTTTATTTTTTTTTATTAGGGCACTGTAGTCATACATTTTAATGGGATATAAGATGGTAGAGGCATACGTGCACCCATCACCCAATTAGCCCTTATCCAATTCCCACCCTATTCTCTCTCCCTCCCTTATTTTTTGAGACAGAGTCTCACTATGTTGCCCAGGCTGGCCTCAAACCTGTGATCCTCCTGTCTCAGCCTCCCAAGTAGAATGGTGGTATTTTTGAGTGGATGTATTCCTATCATATAAAGGAAGTCAGTAGGCTAGCAGTAGTGCCAAAGACAGCATATCAGGTAGTTATTAGGAAACAGATCCCAAAATTTTGGCTTTAACACAGTCTTGACTAACTCAGGATGCTTACGGTATTGTGTCATACATGTTTATGTCGGGGACCACTTCCAAATTTCTGACTCATCTTCCAGGCCAAGGAAGCCATGTCAGCATATGAGCTACACCCCTGGTGTCATCCCAGGGAATTTTGCCATCCCTGGTGCTGGGGAATGATCCCACTAGGCCTGGAGAAACTTTGTGGTGTAATTGCAAGAGCTGTGAGGAGTCCTGGGCTCCAGTCCTAGCTGTCAGCAACCAGCTGACATTCCAGATGAGGTTTCTAACCAACCTGTGTCTTGGTTTCTTCAGTGGGTAAAAAGAAACTTTAATTTCAAGATTTAGCCCTTCCCAGATTTTTTTTTTTTTTTTTTGGTATTGGAAATTGAACCCAGGTGCATTCTATCTCTAAACTACACATCCAACGCTACTTTTTTATTTTAAATGCTGTGTGCTCATATGTCACTGTTAACAGGATTTACATTATGATATGGGTCTTGGCTGGTTGCTGAAGAATCTCGCTAAATTTTAGGCTGGCTGTGAATCTGTAATCTTCCTGTCTCAGCCTCCTCAGTGTCACCGTGACTGGCGCTTGTTAGTTTTTTTTTAAAAAAAAAAAAAACCTACTTTTATTGGTGCATTTTAATTATGGATCATAGCAAGATTCAAAGTGAAACAAACATACATGCACACAAGTTTTGGTGTGTAGTCCCTTCTGGC
Source organism: Muscardinus avellanarius (assembly GCF_963383645.1). Lineage (NCBI taxonomy): Eukaryota > Metazoa > Chordata > Mammalia > Rodentia > Gliridae > Muscardinus > Muscardinus avellanarius. Next base: position 72,021,402 of record NC_137792.1, read on the forward strand.
TTTAAAAACAAACGGTCTGTTTCTTAGCTTCGGGTTCAACAAAGGATCATTGTGCATGTGCAAATAATCTAATTTTGTAGTTTTCTTCAGTTAGGAAAAGGTCAGCAAAGATCATCTAATCCAAACCCTTTTCCCCCTTTATCATACTGATATAGAAATCAAGGCCCAGAGAGGTAAAAGAATTTGTCAATTAATGCAGAATCAGGGTTAGAGATCAGGTTTCTTGACTCCCGGGCCAGTACATTTTCCACTACATTTATTTTTAAACCAAAGTAATACATGAACATGATTTCTAAAATATTAAGTAATACAGAAGAGCTTGTAATAAAAGAACACCAATTCTCTGCCCCAACCTCCAGTCCTGCTCCTCAGAGGTAGCCATTTTGAAGAGATTCTGTTTTCAATTCATCTGGTGGTTACTTATATATTTCTAAATAATATGTTTCTACTGGTATTTCTTGATTCATTCATTTTGGAACTATCAACTCTCTGCTATAAAAAATGAGGATTTAGCTTACATAACATTACTCCCAACCACCCCTTTCCTCTATCGACCCATGTTCGATAGTAGTGTGTGTGTGTGTGTGTGTGTGTGTGTGTGTGTGTGTGTAGTACTGGGGATTGGAGCCAGGGACATTCTACCTCTCAGCTACACTCTCAGCCCTTTTTATTTTTTATTTTGAGAATGAGTCTTGCTAAGTTGCTGAGGCTGGACTCAAACCCGTGATCCTCCTATTTCAGCCTCGAAAGTACTGGGATTATAGGACTGTGTCACCATACCCAGATTTGATAGTATTATATTTATGAGAATTTTTATTCGTCTTTTTAAAATAGCATATAGTAATTTTTATATTTTGGTCATGCAGTTCTATAAGTTTAGGCAAACACAGAAAATTATATAACTGCCACCACACTGTATAGAACAGTTCCATCGCCCAAAAGAATTCCCTCATGCTGCCCTTTGCAAGTAACTTCCTTAATCTTAAGCCCTGGAAACTACTGATCTGTTTTGTGTTCATACAACTTAGCCTTCCACAGGATGTTCTAAAAACAGAATCACACAATATGCAACCTTTTGAGGCTGAAATTCTTTCACTCGGTACAGCTTTTTAATATTCATTTATCAGTACTTCATTCTTATACGTTGTGAAGTGGTTCTCCGTTGTATGCATGTACCACAGTTGATTCACTCACTTGTTCTTTTCTTTTTTGGTGCTGTTAATTGACCCCAGGGGCATTCTACCCTGAACTACACCGACAGCCCTATTTCCTTTTTTATTTGAAAACAGGGTCTCACTAAATTCCTGAGGCTTGCCTCAAACCCATGATCCTCCTTTCTCCATCGCCTAAGTACTGGATTACAGGTGTGCACCACCATGCTTGGCTTCCAGTCACCATTTGAAGCGAAGTATTAATTTTAGTTATTCCAGTTTTTTTTTTTTTACTTTTTTTTTATTTTGGGGGGTGGTACTAGGCATGGAACCCAGGGGCTTTCTATCTCTGGGCTACAGTCCCAGACCAATTTTATATTTTTTATTTTTTATTTGGAAACAGGGTCTTATTAAATTGCTATGAGCCTCACTAAGTATCTGAGCCTGGCCTCGAACCTGCATGATCCTCCTGTCTCAGCCTCCCAAGTTCTGGGATTACAAGCGTGCACCACCACGCCCCACTGTTTCTTGGTTGTTTTTTTTTTTTGGTTTTTTTTTTTGTTTGTTTGTTTGTTTGTTTGTTTGTTTGTTTTTTGGTGGTACTGGGGTTCCTGGAAACCCTTCTACCTCCAGGTTACACTCCCAGACCTATTTTTATATTTTTATTTAGAAACAGTATCTCTTAAGCCAGTGAGGCTGGCTTCGAACCTGGTGATCCTCCTGTCTCCGCCTCCCAAGCGCGGGGATTACAAGCGTATGCCTCCACGCCCAGCACGCCCAGCACGCCCAGCTGTTTTTATACTTTTAATTTAAAATCTTATACTTAGTCCTCTATTTCTTTTACCAGCATCCAGCATATATTAAGTAGATATTCCTTTTCAGCATAGCACATGCTTTTTGACTAATTTCAAAACATGACACTTAAAGCCGGGCGTGGTGGCTCACGCTTGTAATCCCCACGCTTGGGAGGCTGAGACAGGAGGATCGCACAGGTTCGAAGCCAGCCTCAGCTACTTAGTGAGGTTCTCAGCAACTTAAGTGAGACCCTGTTTCCAAATAAAATATAAAATGGGTCTGGGAGTATAGCCCACGGGTAGAAAGCCTCTGGGTTCCACCCCCAGTACCACCAAAAAATAAAAAATAAAAATAAACAAAACATGACACTTAGCCAGGCATGGAGGCACACACAGTCTAATCCCACTTATATCATTATGAGGCTGAGGCTGGAGGATCACAGGTTTGAGGCCAGCTTCAGCAACTTAGCAATATACTGTTTAAAATAAAAAATAAAAATGGCTCAAGGTGTTGGTAGAGATAAATCCCCAGTACAAGATAAAAATTAATAATAATAATAATAATAATAATAACCCTGTTCATTCTTTGAGTCTGTTTTAGATGGATGTTTTGTTTTGTTTTGTTTTGTTTTAGATAGATTTGAGGATGTAATTTTTCATGTGGGTCAGAAGTTTGGTTAAATGCTCTCCAGCAGCCCTATTCAAGGCCGTAGTCATTCTAAATGCCTTGTGTAGCAAAGGGGGCCTTCTCTAGTACCAGACATGTTTGTTGCTGGGAAGATATGCATGTACTTTCTGTTCTAACCATTGCTAACTCAGGCAGTAATTTTGGGGAAAAAGGCCTTTCTTCATGTGGATTTCAGCTTTTGTCTGTCATGCTCTTTCTGTTCCAGCTGCCTTCACCAGCGAGCACAAAGCCACATTTCAAACGAGACTGACAAATTATCCCCAGCTGCCAGAAGGAGGTTAGTTTTCTGTTTGTTCTGTGCCCCCTCCTCTGATAACCAACAGGTTAACTTTCCAAAGAGAACTGACAAAAGCAGAGATTGTACTTTCGCCCAAATAGGGTGCTTTTGTTTTTTTGAAAAATGTAGATCTCTAATATTTTTCTTCATTCCTACTCCAATTTACACCAGGAAACATAGTGCAAATGACCAAAATTGAAACTTTGTTTTTTGGCAAGATACATATTAACATATTCCTTTTCTTTTTTAAATGTTTCCAAGATCTAAATTATTTTTTCAACTAGCTAACTTGGTGTTTTTCCTCAATGAGTTGCTTTCTAAAGGCTAGATATTATCAGCTCTGGCCATGGAGATGTATGTTGTTTTATTGCATTTGTATATGTAACTGTCTTGTATGTATTTTATATATCTTGCACTTTCATGGCATAACAGGAATAGGTCTAATTCCTAGCTCAGTTCGAAACATATAGTAGGTGTTCAGTAAATGGCTTTTAAAATTATATAAAAGAGTGTGGAGTATACATGATGGCGAAGTATTCTGTGTTAATGCAGTGAGCCAGGAATTCTCGAATGCTAATGGCAATGCAAATTGATTCAACTCTCCCACAGGGCAACTTGGCAAAATATGCCAAAGCCTCAAGAATGTTCTTATTCTTTTACTAAATGATTCTTTTTCTAAGGAACTAATCTTTAAAACAGTATGATTACTATGTGCTTATAAATTTTTTTAAATGTTAAAGGAGATGTAAATGCTAACTACCCTGATTGAATCATTGCATGTTGCATACATGTGTCAAATTATCACACTGTAACCCATACATATGTACAATTACAATAATCATTAAAGCTGGCCATGGTGGCACATGCCTGTAATCCAAGTACTTGGGATGCTGAGACAGGTAGATTCCATGTACGAGGACAGCTAGCAAGCCTAGCAAGATTCTCAGTAGGCTAGCTAGATCCTTCCTGTTTCAAAACAAAAAAATAAAGGGCTGGAGGTGTAGCTCAGAGGTAGAATGGCCCTGAGTTCAATCCCCAGTGCCACATACAACAAAAGGAAAATAATAAAAAAATGAAATCTAACGCCGGGCATGGTGGCACATGCTTGTAATCCCAGCATTTGGGAGGCTGAGAAAGGAGAATCACGGTTTGCGGACAGCCTCAACTACCTAGTGAGGCCCTCCACAACTTAGTGAGAACTTGTTTCAAAATAAAGAATAAAAAATAGGGCTATGGGTGTAACTCGGAGGTAGACTGCCCCTGGGTTCCATCCCTAGTACCACACACACACACACACACACACACACACACACACACATCCAAAATAATAACAGATGCAACAAAAATATACTAGGAAATTCATTGCAGCATCATTTAAAATAAAGAAAAAGTGGAAACATCTTAAGTTGTTCACAGTAGGAAATTCTATGAAGTAACATTATACTATGAAATGTAGCATAGTTATTTCAAATCAAGTTTAGAAGAATATTTAATGACCCGAGGAAAGGCTACAGGGCTTAAATTAAGTGGGGAGAGGGAAGATGTACAAATGAAAATACAATTTGATTCTGTGTTCATGTGCATGTGGCATGCGTGTGTGTGTGTGTGTGTGTGTGTGTGTGTGTGTGTGTGTGTGTATGCATGTCTATGCCCACAGAAGAAAGAAAACTAGAAGGAAATAAAAATATAACAACAATAGCCGGGCATGGTGGCACGTACCTATAATCCCAGTATGAGGGCATCTGAGATGAGTGGATCATAGGTTCAAGCCCAGCCTCAGCAAGTGAGTACAGGTTGGGGTATAGTTCAGAGATAGAATAGTTCTCGGTTCAATCCCCAGTATCCAAAAAGAAAATTAAAGATAGTTATTTCTATGTGGTAGGATTATGAGTGGTTTTCATTTTCTTACTTTTGTAATGAGCTTGTTTTTAAAATCTAGAAGATATATTTAGTACTTACCTATAATTAAAAATAATATGTTATTTATCCAAATAAATACCTATAATAGTTATTTATGGTAGATGAAGGACATACATTCATGGAATCCTAGTAACCAGATATAGCACTCTTCCTCCAACCAAAGTAAAAAGCTCTCCAGACACCATAAAGACAGTCACAGCAGTGTTAATTTTCTAGAAAAACAAAATAAATACTTTTCAAGTTTAAGTGCTCGAGTCCCAGTGAGATATTGAAAGGCAAATGTATTCATCCTTCTCTGTGTCTAATTTTCATCCTTTCCTCTCTCCATCCCCACCCCTTTTTAAACTGGCCAGATCTGTGGAACAAATGTTGAGCAAACTGGAAATAAATAAAATCCAATAGCTTGGAGATACCACAAAGACCTCCCTTCCTGTGTACTAATGGCCACCTGCCCATTCTATTCCCCAGAGTAGAGCAGAGGTTAAAGACTGCAAATGCTCAAAAGACAGAAAAAGTTAGGAAGTCTGGAAAGATCAAGACACAACATGCACAACTCTCCCTCACCTACATTCTTAGGTATACATAATATAAACTGGTGGGCTTTGTTGGTGAGGGGGGAAAATACTAAGTAAAAAGCCACTCATTGGAAAGAGATATATTAAGAACTGTCCCTGGTTCAAAGAAATCACAGAATCATAGACCTTTAAATAGCTGGCAGGAAAATATTCCAAGTATGGTGTTTCTTCCAAATACCTGATATTATGCTGATCTAAATGTGAACTCATAAAAAAATTTTAAAAATCTATGAATGCAGCCCAATTTTTTTCTTTGGTGGTACTGGAGATGGAACCCAGGGGCATTCTACCTCCAAGCTACACCACCAGCCCTATTTTTATGCTTTACTTTGAAACAAGGTCTCACTGAGTTGCAAAGGGTCTCACTAAGTAGCTGAGGCTGGCTGCAAACCTCGATCCTCCTGTCTCAGCCTCCAGATGCTGGGATTACAAGCGTGCACCACCACGCCTGACAGCAGCCCATTTTATGGATGAAGAAATCAAAGCCCAGGATGGATTGTGAATCCTTTTAAATAGATTGGTTTGTTGTTGATTGCAATGTTGGGACTATATTCCACATCTTCTGAGACTCTCGGGTAAAAAAGATACATTTTTCTAGTATAATAAATTCTAGACTCTGGATATTCTAAATACTATGACTGTGCTTGGATGTTTTACTAACAGCTCCAGCTCATCAAATCAAACTCATGTTCCCCTTGTTTCCTTATCTCCCAGGATCTGGTTCCTGTTTGGCTTTTGATTCTTTTCCATCGCCCATGTTCTGGTATCAAGTCCAGTCAATTTTTCTTCAAAACATACTTCTAGTCAGGTGTGGTGGCACATGTCTACAATCTCAGTACTTGATAGACTGATGCAGAAGGATTGCAGGTTTCAGGCCAGACTCAGCAATTTAGTGAGGCTCTCAGAAAATTAGTAAGACCCTGTTTCAAAATAAAAATAAACATGGGGGACTGAGGGTGCATCTCAGAAGTAAAATGTCCCTGAGTCCAATTCCAAGTACCCCTCAAAAACAAACAAACAAAAAAATCCTACCCTACCAGTAAGACTCACTTTCTACCTCCTTGGGAAAGAAAAAAACCTTCCTTAATTCCTTCAGGCCATACTGCTTCCTGTCTTCTTGCTTCATATAGAATTTCTAGTCTACTTCACACAATTTGATTTAGCACCTGTCATTTAGGACAACTAGCATTTATTCAGCAGCATTCACTCACTCAGAACGTATTTACTAAGTGTCTACCATTTGTTGGACTCTGAGATGGAAATTTTGTTTTTCTTGTCTTCCCAACTGGACATAAAATATTCTAGGAGTCAAGGCCAAATCTTTCTCCATAGCCTCTTAAATATCCAGTCCAATTTTGGGCAATGTTGAAGACTTGGTAGTTGAAGAGTAGCACAGACTCAAGGACTCTATCACCAGCTCAGCAGCTGTAGAACCCTAGAGATGCTTTAATCTGTGCTTATTCCTTGGTGTCTCAAAGCTACATTAGGTATGTCACTTAAAAAAGACAAAACTTGTAAAATGTGAGATTTTCACACCAGACCTTCAGGTTTACGTGATAAGATTTAGTAACTAATCAGAAATGTGGGATCCTAAAAATCAACTGGATTCTGCTTCCTCTGAATATAACTCAAAGCCTTTGCCATTACACATAAAAATACTTTTTTGTGATGTATTTTTATTGATGCATTGTAGTCATACATCTTAATGGAGTACAAGATGGTAAAGGCATACATGCACACATCACTCATTTAGCCCTTCCCCAATTCCCACCACATTCCCTCCCCATCCCTCCTTTTCATGTTAGGCTTACTGATTGACTTTGATATGCTTATGAACGTACATCATGTAAAGACTAAGAAAGATGTAGAGAAGACAACAGAATGGCTAAGGACCTCAAGAACCAAAGAATGACTTGGGTGTGGAGGCGCACGCTTGTAATCCCAGCATTTGGGAGGCTGACACTGGAGGATCGCGGTTTGCGGACAGCCTCAGCTACTTAGTGAGGCCCTCCGCAACTTAGTGAGACCCTATTTCAAAATAAAGAATAAAATATAGAAAATAGGGCAGGGGGTGTAGCTTGGAGGTCAAATGCCCCCTGGCTTCTATCCCCAGACACGCAAAAAAGAAAAAAAGAACCAAAGAATGGCATGGTGCTTCATAGACTTTTAAAGTTTTTTATGAAAAATAATTATTAGCTGGGCGTCATGGTACATGCTTCTAATCTCAGCATTTGGGAGTCTGAGACAGGAGGATCGTGGTTCAAGGACAGCCTCAGCTACTACTTAGTGAGGCTCTTTGCAACTCAGCGAGACCCTGTTTCAAAATAGAGAATAAAATATAGGGCTGGGGGTGTAGCTCAGAGGTAGGATGCGCCTGGGTTCCATCCCCAGTACTGCAAAAAAAAAAAAAAAAAAAAGTTACCGGTGCATTGTGATTATACATTATACTAAGGTTCAGTGTGATAGGAACATACATGCATACAATACTTGATATGTTTCCCTCTGGATCCCGTCCTGCTCCATCCCCTTGCTCGTACATAATATTGAAATTGGTGTTAATAATTTCATACATGAACATAGCTCTATTTGAACTGTTTCCTTCATTAAATCTTCCCTTTCATCTCCTCACCTTCCTCCCCCAATTGTCTCCCCTTATTCTGCTAGTATCTCCCCTCATTTATCTGAAGTCCCTTTTCTTTCCCAATTTCTCTCTAGCTTGCACATATGACTGAAAACATATGGTCCTTCACTTTCTAATACTGGCTAATCTTGCTTTGCATAAAATTCTTGAGTTCCATTCATTTTCTTGCAAATGACATAATTTTGTTATTTTTTATGGCTGAGTAAAATTTCTTTGAGTGTGTAAAGCATAGTTTAATAATCTATTCATTCGGGAGGCTGAGACCGGAGGATCGTGGTTTACGGACAGCCTCAGCTACTTAGTAAGGCCCTCTGCAACTCAGTGAGACCCGGTTTCAAAATAAAGAATAAAAAGTCGGGCAGGGGGTGTAGCTCGGAGGTCAAATGTCCCTGGGTTCCATCCCCAGACCCGCAAAAAAAAAAATAATGATAATCTATTCATCTGTTGATTGGCATCTGGGCTGATTCCATAGTTTGGATATTATGAATTGTGCTGCTATTTACATACCCCAGACTGGCTGCCAGAGAACCCACAAATACAGAAAACACCAATTAGAGCAGTGTGTGTGTGTGTGTGTGTGTGTGTGTGTGTGTGTGTGTGTCTATTTGTGTTACCACAAATTGAACATTTTATACTCCCAGCCCTTTTATTTTTTATTTTCTAAGCAAATAGTCTCTATGTTGCGGAGGGTCTTGCTAAATTGAGGAGGCTGTCCTCCAACCAGCAATCCTCCTGTCTCAACTTCCCAAGTACTGGGATTACAGGTATGGACCACCATGCTGTGCTAGAACCATATTTTTAAAGCACCAACAAAAGCTTATTCTCCCTAACCAAAGGAGCAAGAAAGGATCAACATAGAAAAGAAAACTTTTAGACAACCACTGCTCTATGGTAACCAAACAACAAAGGAAAAAGTGTGTCCCCAAGCCATGCCAGCAAAGAACAAATCAGGAACCTGAACTTCTACCCACATCTGGCAGGAACAAGGTAATACCTCTACTTTTCACTGCTACAGTATATCAGAAAAATCAGCTAAAACAGAAGGTTTAAATACAATACAGAATCTCAAAATATAATTCCCATAGTTTACAATATCCAATCGAAAATCATCCACTATAACAAAAACCAGAGAGATCTCAAGACGAATGAAAAAGGCAGTCTAGGTATGTCAATGCTAAAATAACTGGGATGTTATAATTATCTAAAAAAGAATTAAATAGCTATCATAGCCCAGTGTGGTGGTACACACTTGTAATCCCAGCATTTGGGAGGCTGAGACCAGAGGACGGTGGTTTCGCAGACAGACAGCCCCAGTTACTTAGTGAGGCCCTTTGCAACTCAGTGAGACCCGGTTCCAAAAAATAAAGAATAAAAAGTCGGGCTGGGGGTGTAGCTTGAAGGTAGAATGCCCTGGGTTCCATCTTCAGTACTACAAAAATCAAAAAATAAAAATAAACAGCTATCATAAAAATGCTTTAGTGAACAATCACAGACATGTTTTAAACAAAAGAACAAAATACCTCAGCAAAGAAATATAAAATCTCAGGAAACAAATAAGAGCATAAAAGGAACCAAACAGAAATTTAAAGAGTGAAAAACACAATATCCAAAATGAAACTCTCAAAAAAAATTGAAACTCTCAGTGGATGGCTTCAACAGAAGAATGGAGAAGACAAAAGAAAACAGTGGACTTAAATATATGGCAATAGAAGTTAACATATAGAGAAAATAGAACGAGAAATTGAACAGGACTCCAGGGACCTGTGGAACTATTATAAAAGATATAACATTAGTTGTTATAGTGGTGCACACTTGTAATTTTAGTACTTGGGAGACTGAGACAGGAGGATTGCATGTTTGCAGCCAGCCTCAGCAATTTAGCAAGACAGCCACTTAGTGGGAGACCATGTTTCCAAATCAAAACTAAAATAGGGTTGGGGGTGTAGCTCTGAGGTAGTATCCCTGGGTTCAATCCCTGATACCACAACAATAAAATAAGTTATTCATGTCATTGTAGTTCCAGTAGACAGAAGAAAGAGGGCTAAAAATATTTGAAGAAATAATGCTAAAATTTTTCCAAAGTTAGCAAAACTTTAAGTGTGAAAAGAACTGAATTCCCTCTCCCACCAAATATCCTTCAACGATGACAGGGAAATCAAGACACTTTCAGATTTATGAAAATTAAGAGATTGTTTCTCCATCAGACTTATTCTAAAAGAATACCTACAGAAAGTTCTTTAAATAGAACAGAAATAAAAGAAGAAATCTAGGAACTTCAAGACAGGAAAAAGCACAATAGGTAAAACCATGAATGGATACAATTGACTTTCCTTTCTCTGCGTCTTCAAAATTTTGTTTGATGGTTAAAGTAAAAATAGTGACACTGTCTGGTGTGGTTCTAAATGTATATACAAGAAATACTTAAGACACTTATAAACTGGAGAGGTAAAGGAACATTAACTGTAAGAAAGTTTCTAGACTGGCAAAAATAATACTACCAGTAGACTGCAATGTTATGCATATACAATATAATACATACAGCAACCACTAAAAATTTATAAAGGTAAATACTCAAAACTACTACAGATTACTCAAAATAATAGTTCTGAAAGTGAGCCGGGCGTGGTGGTGCATGCTTGTAATCCCTGCGCTTGGGAGGCTGAGACAGGAGGATCGCGCAGGTTCAAAGCCAGCCTCAGCTGGTTTAAAAGACCCAGTTTCCAAATAAAATATATAAAAAATAGGTTTTAGAGTGTAGTTTGGAGGTAAAAGGCCCCTGGGTTCCATCCCCAGTACCACCCCAAAAAAATAATAATAGTTCTGAAAGTGTTCAAGTAGCCATAGGAAGGCAGAAATATGAAAACAAATAAAAAAATTAAAAACTCATATACCATCAACATAACAATAATTACACTGAGTATAAAAGGTCTAACCATACCAATTAAAAGACAGATTGGCAGAACTGATGATGAAAAATAATTAAATGATATGCACTCTACAAAAAATTCACTTTAGCCGGGCGTGGTGGCACACACTTGTAATCCCCGCGCTTGGGAGGCAGAGACAGGAGGATTGCGCAGGTTCTAAGCCAGCCACGCTGGCGTAAGAGACCCTGTTTCAAAAATATAAAATAGGTCTGGGAGTGTAGCCCGGAGTATAATGGCTTCCAGGAACCCCAGTACCACCAAATAATTAAAAAAAAACTACAATTAAAAATATACCAAGCCGGGCATGGAGGTGCACACTTTTAATCCCAGAATTTGGGAGGTTAAGACAGGAGGATCATGGTTCAGGGACAGCCTCAGCTACTTACTGAGGCCCTCTGCAACTTAGTGAGATCCTGTTTCAAAATAAAGAATAAAAAATAGGGCTAGGGGTGTAGCTCAGAAGTAGAATGCCCCTGGGTTCAATCCCCAGTACCGCAAATATATATACACCATATATAATGTCTGAGAATGGATGTTGAAGCTTGAGTTTGAAGGTCATCTGTTGGTATTTCTACTTCCTTAAGGCCTTCAGCTGATTAGATGAGGCCCACCCACATATGGAAAGTGATGTGCTATACTCAACATCTAATGAATTAAGGAATAATCTCATATAAAAAATTACCTTCACAGAATATATGCACATATGTTTCACCATATATTTGGGTACCATGGCTGAGCCAACTTAGTACAAAAGTATTAACCATCACAACCCTTAAGTTTCATAACTTTATACAAAATTTAACTCAAAATGAGTCATAGACTTAAATGTAAAAACTATAAAACTTTAAAAAATAAAGAAAAAAATATTCAGGATCTAGGAGTGAGGAAAAAGCACAATTCAAAAAAAAGAAAAATTAAGAAATTGAACCTAAACATTATGTAAAATTTAGCTTTGTGAAAGACACTGTTAAGAGATTAAAGACAAGTACAGTCGTGCACTCCTATAATCCCAGAATTTGGAAGGCTGAGACAGGAGGCTCACAGGTTCAAGGCCAACTTCAGCAACCTAGCAAGACCTTGTTTCAAAATTAAAAATTAAAACATGACTGACAGTTTAGCTCAGAGACAGAATTCCACAGTACCTCTCCCTTCAAATAAAAAGGGAAAAAAAGAAGCGATAACAAGACAAGCTACAGGATGGGATAAATATTTAAAAACCACAAATGAATCAGATCAATGTGTCCTGTGTTAGATGTATGAATTGCTTTAAAAATTTTTAACAGCAAAAACTTTCAATTAGAATGGACAAAACACATGAAGATATGATTTACCAAAGAAGAAATAGAATGGTAAAAACCTGAGAAGATGCTTGCCATCAATAACCATTAGGTAAATGCAAATTAAAGTCACAATGAAGTATCACTATACACAAAGCAGCTGTAATTTAAAAAAAAAAACAATAACAATCACAAATACTGAGGAGAATGTAGAGAACCTGGATCTCTCACACATTGCTACTGAAAATGTGAAATGCTACGAAAACACTCTGAAAAACAGTTTGGCACTTTCTTACAAAACTAAATGTAATTACTATAGAACCTAGTAATCACACTCCTGGGCATTTGTTCCAGAGAAATGAAAATTGTGTGCACACACAAAAAAAATCCCATACATGAATGTTTATAGCAGCTTATTTGTAACAGCAAAGAAAAAAACTAGAAACAACTAAAATATCCTATGGTAAGCTGGGCGTGGTGGCGCACGCTTGTAATCCCAGCATTTGGAAGGCTGAGGCCAGAGGATCGCGGTTCGCGGACAGCCGCAGCTACTTAGTGAGGCCCTCTGCAACTCAGTGAGACCCGGTTTCAAAATATAAAATAAAAAATAGGGCAGGGGCTGTTGCTCGGAGGTCAAATGCCCCTGGGTTCCATCCCCAGAACCCGCAAAATAAATAAATAAATAAATAAAATAAAATATCCTATGGTAGGTGAATTAACTGTGGCACAATAGAAAAAAATGATCAAAAACCTGGATGGGCCTCAATAGGATTATCTTGAGTGGCAAAATTGTTTGCCCAAATATCTCCACTCCTGACTCCCCACCATCTCTAGATTTGATTCCTTGGGATGTATCAGACAATTGGGCAAAAAGAAGCACCCCAGGTGATTTCCATTTAGTGGCAGCGAACGAGAAGTGGCCATCTCTAAAGGTAGTACTTTGTGCGTCCTTTCGAATCACAGCTGCGACACACATGCGCATTTCCAAGGTGGCAGGATTTTCATGCAATGACATTTCCGCCCCTTGACTCTGCTTTCAAGGATGAAAGATAAGAGTCCTACCTAACTGTGCTCAGAGGAGGGGGAAGGGCTGCTGGCTAGTATAGGGGAAAGAGGATCAGAGATGAGTGGACTAAGACGCCAGCAGGGATGCAAGGAGAGGACTGCTCCCACCTAGGCTCTGTAGCTCTCGACTAGGCCATTCCTTTGACATGTGCCTGGTATCTTCCCCATCTGTAGCCTCAGCTGTGGATCTGATAACTGATGCGGAAATGTCTCTTCCTTAGGAAGACTTGCCAGGCCCCCAAGACTACATTAGATCCCTCTGCTATACATTCGTATACAACCTTAGTATCATTCAGCACGAATGTAATTACACATTTTTAGATGAACCATTTCATGTTAAATGATAACCATGTGTGATTTCTCATCTGATGTCTATATCCTAGTTGGCATTGAAAAGTTTCATGAAAATAGGAACCCTGTCTCAGCTCCCTTTTATATATTCCCAGCAACTAACACCAAGAAGGTGTTCAATACACGAGTGTTGATTGAACGCAGGAAGGGTATCAAGAACCCGACTAAATGCAGCATAGCTACTCATAGGCATGATAAGGAAAGAACCTTTGATTTGTATTTATTTCCTGTCTTACAAAAACAGTGAAAAACATTAGCCATCCCACTCATCATATTGTATAAGACTACATAGATATAAGGATATCTTGGAATAAGAAGTATTTTTCAGCTACACAAGGTGATACTAATAAAGCAATTCTCCCCACCCTTGGAGTCTGAAGGCCCACTGACATTCTTTGATGTAAGGCATCCCCAGCCCTTATATGCTGTACATAAATATGTGGCTATCGGTGCTCATCTGATCATCACTAGTGTGGGAGGGTGCTTGTTGTCCACTGAGGATTCTTTGAAATCATTGAGTAGAGTCCAGAGATTGATGGAAACATATGCTAAGTAAGAACACTGGTGCCTATCCGAGGTAAGTACTGGTACCTATCAAAATTCAGTTAGCTGGGCATGGTGACACATACCTGTAATCCCAGTATTTGGGAGGCTGAGACAGGAGGATTGCAGGTTTGAGGCCAGCCTCATCAACTTAGCGAGACCCTGTTTTGAACTGAAAACAAAAATCTAAAAAGGGCTAGAGATATAGATCAGAAATAGAATGTTCCTGGGTTTAGCTCCAATACAAAAAAAAAAATCATGATTCCTATTACCTATATTTATTTTCCCCAAGGGAAAAAAGGATCACAAGAGGACAAAACAGGAGAGAGGAGACATCACTGGGGACTTTGACCATAGGATTCAACTGTTGTTCCTTAAAGTTTTACAGGTTTCCCAGTGCACATTGCTCACATTTGGAACTCTCCCTGCCAGTCAATTAGGAAGCATGGGTTCTTTCAGTGGGAGGAATGGGGACTCACATGTTACAAGTTGGTACACTTCAGAGACCTATGTAGCCCTTCATCATGCATAAATCTCTCTCTCTCTTTCTCTCTTTCTTCCTCCCTCCCTTTCTCCCCCCTCCCTCCCTCCCTTCTTCTTAGGAATCGAACCCAGGGGTATTCTACTCCGAAACCAGCTGCCCATCCTATTTTCTATTTTTTTTTTTTATTTTGAGAAAAGGTCTAATTTGCTGCAGGTCTTACTAAGTTGCTAAGGATAACCTTGAACCTGAGACCCTCCTGTCTCAGCCTCCCAAGTACTGGGATTACAGGTATGTGCTACCATGCCCAGCATCTTTTCTTCTCAGTATGCCATTATTCAGCCCCAGGCCGTTGAGGCTTCTGAAACATCCCCACTTCAGTCCCTTATAGGACACAGATCCTTCCTGGCTGAGTTCCACACTTAATCTCCAAGTTACAATGAAAACTGCTCTCCTAAAAAAACAAAACTAAAAAAAAAAAAACTGCTCACTGCGTGCAGCCACCTGACACCAGAGCTGCTGCTGAACGCTGAATACTCCCAGTTCCCACGCCCTGTGCTGCTTGAATTAGCTTTTCTCCCTGGGCCCATAAGTCAGCTTTTCCCCAGCTCCTCTTCTGCTTTCTGCTGCTCTTGATTGAATGAATCCCCTCTGAGTGTTTCCTTCTCACTTCCTCCACCTTGTCTTTTCTGCATCCGTATGTCATCTCCCCTTGTCACCATGCTCTGGTCTGATCCTTTTCTTCACAGTGCCCTCCTCACCCACACCTGTCCTGCCCACTCTCCCTACCCCAGTCCTTTACCCTGAGAAATTTGCAGTAGATTCCTGACATCACTGTAGTATCCACTGCACAGAGGGTCTGCCTCTAGAGCATGTAGAAGAGAGAGTTCCTAGAAGATAAGTGTGTACTTGTACTCATTCCTCCTCTCTAATTGGACTTGGGTACTTGTTGATGACTGTGGTTTGCAATGATTTGTCATATATTTTAAAAAGAAGCCGGGCGTGGTGGCGCACGCTTGTAATCCCCGCGCTTGGGAGGCTGAGACAGGAGGATCGCGCAGGTTCGAAGCCAGCCTCAGCTACTGAGTGAGGCTCTCAGCAACTTAGTGAGACGCTGTTTCCAAATAAAATATAAAATGGGTGTGGGAGTATAGCCCGGAGGTAGAAAAGCTCCTAGGTTCTACCCCAGTACCACACATACACAAAAAAAAAGAATAAAAAATAGGGCAGAGGGTGTAGCTCGGAGGTCAAATTCCCCTGGGTTTCCATCCCCAGACCCATAAAAAGAACTACAAGGAAAGAATCTGAAGCTTTGCCAGCGCACACACAAAAGTGATAAAGAGGAACTAGAAATGCTAATTGCCCTCGTTTTATCATTATGCAATAGAGGCATGTGTTGAATTTTTCCCACTGTACTCCAAAAATATGTACAATTTTTTAAATAATTAATTTTTTTTTTTTCTCTCTTTTTTTTTTTTATTGGTGCACTGTATTCATATATCATAGTGGGATACAAACTTTTGTAGACATACATGCACACATCGCCCAGTCAGCCCCCACCCGATCCCCACCCCATTCTCTCCCCATCCCTCCTTCCCATGCTTGGCTTAGTAGTTGACATCTAGTATTATAGCAATTTATCTAAAATTAAAAATGATAATCTCACATAACAGTTTCATTTGTCTGATACCAAGCGTTTGATGATTTAAAGATAGCATTTCAATATTTCTTTTTGCTTTCTTTCTTACTAGAGCATATTTTTTTCTGTTTTTTTAGGTGAAACTATCATATATTTATATATTTATTTTTCAGAAAAAAAATCTATCCTAATATGGAATATGGAGTCTAGGTACCCAAAACGATCTTGAAAAAGAACAAAGCTAGCAGATATATATTTTCTGATTTCAAACCATATAAAGCTACAATAATTGAAACAGTGTAGTACTGTTCTAAAGGCAGATATATAGACCATTGGAGTTAAATACAAGCCTAGAGCTAAATTCTTCCCTATATTGTCAAGTTATTTTTGACAAGGTTTCCACGAACATTTGGTGGTGGAAATAATAATCTTTTAACTAAATATTGTTGAAAAATAATAATTACATGGAAAAGAATAAAGTTGGACCCTTACCTAATCCCATATACAAGTATTAACTCAAAATAGATAAAAGACCTAAATATAAATCTTAAGACTATAAACTTTTAGGAGAAAATCTGGGTCATAAAACCTCACAACATTGAAATTGGCAGTGATTTCTTGGATATGATTTCAATGGCACAGGCAACAGAAGAATATACAAACTCCCTAAAAAATAAAAGAAAATATTGTATATCCAAAGACAATGTAAACAGAGTTAAAAGTTACTAATAGAATTGGATAAAATATTTCCAAATGCTATATCTGAAGGTATATTAATATTCCAACTAGAAATCCTAAAAATTAACAACAATAAAGACAAACAATACAACTTAGAGATAGGTAAAAGACTAACATAAATAATGAATCTCCACAGATAACCAATCTTAGTTGTCTGTTGGATGGAAACTCTTGTTTCTCTGGTTCTGGTGAGTGTTACCTATTTCTTCTTTGTAGTTAATCTCTTTGAGTATTTTCTCTAGCGCTGGTTTTGAAGACATAAATTCCTTCAGTTTCTGTTTGTCATGGAAGCTTCTTATTTCTCCATCTAATTTGATAGAAAGTTTTGCTGGATAGGAAATTTTTGGCTGGAAGTTGTTTTCTTTCAGAGTTTGGAATATGTTACTCCAAGCCCTTCTGGCTCTCATGACTTGGTTTGGGAAGTCTGGAGTGATTCTAATTGGTTTGCCTCTGAATGTCACTTGGCCCTTTGTTTTTGTTGCCTTTAAGATTCTCTGCTTGGCTTCCACATTGGTCATTTTGACAATTATATGGCGTGGGGATCCTCTTCTCCGATCCTGTCTAAAGGGAGTTCTATAAGTTTCCTGGATCTGTGTATCAACCTCTTGCTCTATATTTGGAAAATTTTCTGCTATTACTTCCTTGAAGAGATTGTTGATCCCTTTGGTATCACTTTCTTTTCCCTCCTCTATTCCAATTATTCTTAGGTTAGCTCTCTTAAGATGGGCCCATATTTCTTCAATGTCAGATTCCTGCTGTTGGATATTTTTTTCTAGATTAGAAACTATGCATTCATTTTTGGATTGCTCATCTTCTAAGAGCGAGATTCTGTTCTCCATGTGGTCTAATCGGTTGTTTGTGCTTTGAATTGAGGCCTTTACTTCATTAATTGCATCCTTTATCTCTTTTTGGCTCTCTCTGAGTTCTTTTCGAAGCACCTCTATTATTTCTACAGTTATTTTCCTGATTTGATCTTCTAGAAATCTCTGATTTTCTGTTTTATCAGGTTCTGATGTTGTGGGGTTGTGCACATTCATTACTCCAGTGTTATTCCTCTTTCCCATGATTTCGGAGGTTTGTGCCTTCTCTGGGTTCTTCCCTTGGGTCACTATGGCTTCACTTAAGGTGCTCTGGGTCTCGAGTCTGTATTATCTCAGACCCCACTACTCCTTCACTGGGTTGTATCACAGAGTCTCCGACCCAGGGAGTCGATAGAGGCTGCTTTAAACTATGGGGGGTGCCAGGTTGCACGTTCTCCTATGGTGTGATATCTCTGCCACCACCACTCCCTCACTGGGTCAAGTCCCAGGAGGCCCAATACTGCGATTTCTCCTCTGTGGCCCGCAATTTGACTCACTGTTCTTGAGTACGCAGATGTAGCTGTACTGGACTCGGTGAATTCACTGCTGCTGCCGCCGCCGGTGGCAATATGGCGCCTCTGCCACGCCCTCGGCCATGAGGCTGGCGTATTTTTTCTTCTCTGGTTTTGATTTCCACTCTGAATCCCTGCAGCGTGTGCTGAGCTCAGCCACTGGGAGCTTTAAATGCTGTCTGCGCCGAAAGATCCCGCCTGGCTGTTCCGCAGTGGCTCACCTGGCTTGCTGTAGCCGTCCGTTGAGTTCGCCGCTGCCGCCGGCAGTATGGCGCTGCTGCCGCGTCCTCGGGCGCGTGTGTCTCCTCTGTGGCCCTGAGCTCTGTTCTCAGTCCGCTTTCTCTCTGGAGCCTGGTGGTTTTTTTTTTGTTTTTCTGGTGATGGTGTTTTCTGGCTATGAAAGGCGCTCTTTTTGTGGTAATGGAGATTGGTTGTTAGCGGGACTCTTAAGCCCCGCTTTTCTCGGTCGCCATTTTCCCGGAAGTCTTAAATAATTAAAATAAAATTGTAGTGCAGCCTAGAAATATGACTGAGCTTTTAATTAGTGCAGTTTATTTATTGGTACTGGAGGTTGAACCCAGAGACATTCTATCTCCAAGCTATATCCCAGCCCTTTTTATTTTTTTATTTTTCTCATACTGGAGATTGAAGCCAGAAGCATTCTATCTCTAAATTATACCCCCAGGCCTATTTTATTTTTATTTTGAAACAGGTTCTCTTTAGATTGATAAGAGTCTCACTACTTGCTGAGGCTGTCCTCAAACCTGTGAGCCTCATATATCAGCCTCCCAAGTACTGGGGTTACAGGTGTGTACCACTATGCCCAGCTTATTATTTTTATTTTTAAACAGGGTCTCTCTAGGTTGCTGAGGCGGGACTTTAACCTGTGATCCTCCTGTATCAGCCTGCCAAATACTAGGGCTACTGGCTTGTAGCACCATGCCCAGCTTACTTAGCGCACTTTAATTATACAGAATAATAAGTTTCATGTGACATATTCACCCATGCAAATAACATACTTTGATCATACCCTCTTCATCCTCCCTTATCCTCCCCTTCTTCTTCCCATATTACAAAATTTTAGACAGTTAACACTGGTGCTGCCTAATTAAATCATAATCGAAGAGAATTGATTCGAGGGCATTTTATAACATTTTCCTATTGGTCTACATTTCATATATGAACCCTATTCAAACTTTAAGAAAGAATACCAGAACCTTATAAATTGGGCTTTTCTAGGATCGGGTCAACCACGTTTTTTCTACATGAGGAGGAACACTGGCCCAGTTCATAAAAATAAGAAATATGTTGACAGTTGCTTTCTTCTACATGAAACTTGCCCTTTCTTTTATAGTGTGGAGGTTAAGAAAGAAGAAAGAAAGAACAACAACCTCAATTTCAATCCTCATCCCCTCCCCACCCTGCCTGCTTCAGTGAAACCTAGAAGGTCTCATAAATAACCCAGATGCCTGAGAGTCATGGCAGAGGCCATCCAAAGAAACGCATGAATGAAGCAAGAAATAGTGGAAAATTGGACAGCATCTCGCTGATGCCACCCTTCCCTCTTAGCTTATTTTCGGGGCTGGTCTTGAGTGTTCTCTTCCTGAAATGGTTCAGGGGAACTGAAGGAATTTAAGGCTACTTGCATAGTTTAATGGGAGAGCGCTTGCCTAGCATGCATGGGGATCTGGCTTCAATGTCCAGGACTATAAAAAATCAACCTCTTTATTGAGCATCTGGATCCTACTGGGGCCAAAGAGGAAGGCCTCGGGAGAAAATTTCTGGCTTCTGTGGGGAGAGAAGCAGTCTGGAGTCCACTTGCCTTGTCTTCGAGTCCTAGTCACTTAATAGACTGTGACCTACATGGGAAAGTCATCGAAATTTTTTGGGCCTCCATTTCCTCCTCTCTTTTTTTATTTCTTTCCTTCTCCTCTTTCTCCTCCTCCTGCTCTTTCTCCTCCTACTCCTCATCTTCCTCCTCCTCCTCCTTGGTTGTGTGTGTGTGTGTGTGTGTGTGTGTCTGTACACACACACTACTTGCTGAGGCTGTCCTCCTGGAGGACAGGAGTATTGAATCCTGGAGTATTCTACCTCAGAGTTATACCCCAGTCCTGTTTTATTTTTTTTATTTCAAAACAGGTTTCACTAAGTTACTGAGAGTATTGCTAAGTTGTTGAGCCTGGCCTCAAATCAACAATCCTCCTGTTTTAGCCTCCCAAGTACCGGGATTACAGATATATGCCACCAGGCCCAGTCATACTTCTCCTCTGTGATGTGGGAATAATAACATAACATAATACCTTGAAACACTGTGAAGATTAATCAGGACAAGGCTCATTAGCCTCTAAGTACGGTGCCTGGCATATTGTTAGTGTTCCATGACCATCAGCAAATCAACAGAGGAGAGGAAAAAAGTGGAAAGATGTCCTTAGATTCCCCCTGTAAAGAAGGAAGGCATGCCAGGCGTGGTGGTGCACGCTTGTAATCCCAGCATTTGGGAGATTGAGACCGGAGGATCGCGGTTCGCAGATAGCCTCATATACTTAGTGAGTCCTCTGCAACTCAGTGAGACCCGGTTTCAAAATAAAGAATAAAAAATAGGGCTGGTGGTGTAGCTCGGAGGTAGAATGCCCCTGGGTTCCATCCCTAGTACAGCAAAAAAAAAAAAAAAAAAAAAGAAGGGAGGCATGTCATCTATGCCCTACCCCTGCCACTGCCTCTTATACCCAGTCCCAGGTGGCCGTACAGCACCCCCGATCTAACAACTAAGACTTTGTGTCCCAGCTCACAGGTGTGCTGTCCTAAATACCTGGGTAGAACACAGCTCTCTCCTTCCTGCAATTACCAACTGGGTTTAAGAGAATGCTGTCCATTTTTCCCCAAATGAAGTCTGTGCTTGTATTTGCTCACAGTGAATTTTAAAATATAGAAAATGATGAGCTTGTTTACTAAATAAACATTCATATTTAGATACATCTGCCATCTCTTCTCTTGCAGATGCCTGCTCCCCCTCCCCTGGCTGTGAGCTTCAAAAGCTGGGGTAGGAAAATGGAAGGTATTGGTCTTCTTGGACCCACAACTTATTTACACAGCACAGGATTTACAGTCAGGAAGGGTGTTTTTTTTTTTTTTCAGAAATGGGCAAATCCTAGATGCTCTCTATGTATACAAACCTCCTTTCCAACGGTTATGAAAGGACATTTTAAACTTTAAATGAGAGCCCTATTCACAGTACATTCTCAGTGCTAAGTTCCATTAAAACAGCATCTTGGTAAATTGCTGAGAGTCATGCTAAATTGCTGAGTCTGTCTCAAATCTGTCATCCTCCTCTTCTAGCCTCCCAAGGAGTAGCCTTTCAGGCATGTGCCACCACACCCAGCAAAAATATCATATTAGGCCGGGCGTGGTGGCACACAATTGTAATCCCCACGCTTGTGAGGCTGAGACAGGAGGATCGCACAGTTTCAAAGCCAGCCTCAGCTACTTAGTGAGGCTCTCAGCAACTTAGTGAGACCCTGTTTCCAAATAAAATGGGAATATATATATATATATAAAATGGGTCTGGGAGTATAGCCCGGAGGTAGAAAGCCTCTGGGTTCCACCTCCAGTACCAACAATATATCATATTAAGCCGGGCGTGGTGGCACACGCTTGTACTCCCCACACTTGGGAGGCTGAGACAGAAGGATCGCTCAGGTTCAAAGCCAGCCTCAGCTGGCTTAAGAGACCCTGTTTCCAAATAAAAAAGTATAAAATAGGTCTAAAAGTATAGCCTGGATATAGAAGGCCCCTGGGTTCCATCCCCCGTACCACAAAAAAAAAAAAAAATCATATTAAGGGGAAGGAGGTCAAATGGAATTGACACCTTTGAGTCCTAACTTGTCCACAATAATGCTATGACTTAGAAAGTCCTGAGGGCCTTTCTTTGTACCCCTGGCACACTCCCCAACTCTGTGTGCACCTAGTGTCCAAGAATCTGTGTGCATCTAGTGTCCAAGAATAAGCTAGCACCATGTGCAAAGGAACAGAATTCAACCCAGAGTCAGGTCAGCTTGGATGTTCCGTACATACATCCAAGTTTAAATTCTACCCTCCATAGAATGAGTCCCCTTCCTGCAGCTGCTCTCCACCAGCTGCCTAGCCAGCTGCTGTTGGGCTAAAATTATTCCATCGCAGGGTCACCACCTAAGGACATTATAAACATACCCTCTGGGGCTTATTCACTGACCCATGAGCTGGAGTTGCCCACATTGAAAATCAACTCTAATTTTCAGATATTCTTTATTTTAGTAGTAAAAGCAATTTCTAGATATCCCTCATTCTCAGCACATGTGCAATGAGATACAAGTTTGCTGAGTCAGACCCCCAGAACCAGATCCAGCTAGAAACGATGTGAATGTGGAACCAATCAAAAAGTTACATATATTGGAAAGATCTGGCTTAGTGGTTCTTTTTAAAATATTTTTTTAATTTTAAATTGCAGTGTGAAGGGGTGTAATCCTCACCTTCTTTTTTCTTTTTCTTTCTTTCTTTTTTTGTGGTACTAGGGATTGAACCCAGGGGCATTCTACATTCTACCTCTGAGCTCCACCCCAGCCCTATTTTTTATTCTTTACTTTAAAACAGAGTCTTACTAAGTTGTGGAGGGCCTCACTAAATAACTGAGGATGGCCATGCACGAACCTGCGATCCTCCTGTCTTGGCCTCTCAAGTACTGGAATTATAAGTGTTTGTCACCACGCCCGGCTCTCACCCTCTTTTTTCAATTTCTTGTTGTTTTTATTTGGGGCTATGGGAATCTTTTGCCTTTTTATTTGTGTCATTTGCAGAATGTGTTGGTGACCAAATGACACATTCCTGTAGTCTCAGTACTTGGGAGGCCCAGAAGAGTATCACAGATTTCAGGCCAGCTTTGCAAATTTAGCAAGACTCTCAGCAACTTAGCAAGACCTGTTTCAAAATTAACAAAAAAAAGGGGGGGGGCTTGGGTTGTAGCACAGAAGTAAAGCTCTCCTGGGTTTAATCCCTCGTACCAAAAACACGTGTAACAGTAGATTGGGGATAATATCAAGGCTAGGTACACACAGGAAACAAGCGGTAAAGAATTAAGGATTCAGAATCCAAATCATTATTGCTTCTGTGATGAGAAATTGTCACACATGCAATTAATTAAAGGTATATTAATTTTCTAAAAATGTAGTATGCAAAACAGCATATCAAATAAAATTTTTTATTTATTATAAAATAAATATTTATTATATTTATTTAGTATTTATTTTAACACCTAGGAAGAAGCCAAATACATATGCTGCATGTGTGTCCTTCAGTAGTATTTTTATGGAAGGAAACCTTATTTGAAACAAATGTCAGAACAAAGGTTGAGCTTATAAAGGGCACTGAGAAACCATGGCACATAAGGGTTTAAAATATTGCCCATAGGAAGCACAATACTCAGCCCTAGCCTGTCGGATGGTTAGTATACACATCCGATGCTCCTATGCAAGCTAACCAGTGGATCCATTGCACCACTTTTTGGTCTCAGGATAAGAAGGAGATCTCAAAAATCTCTATCACTTGAGAAGATTCCTGAAAGCAGCATTTGAATGAAGCTCTGTTTTCTGCTCACAGCTAACTGAGAAATTCAGGTGCTGCAAAATCCAAGGAGGTACACACATACACACACACACACACACACACACACACACACACACACACCTTCTGTCTGATTATCATGACAGGGGCTTTATAATGTTGCATGTGAATTTTGCAAAAGAAAGGAGAGAATTGAGCTTGGCCACAACCCATAGCCAAGGAAGGCCTCCAAGAAGATGTCATGTAGACATCACCAGGAAAAGTTCTCCACCACTGTCATTTCTGTCTCTCCCTTCCTGGATGCCTGCCCACCATCTCTCTTTTTTCATTCACTTATACATACATTCCTCAAGTATTTACTGAAACCTATTTCAGGCATGAGCCAGGGCAGGAGTATACAGAAGACGTTTGTTTTCTCCTTACCCTCTCAATGGGTCTTCTCTCCTGCCCTCTCTCCACATAATTCAGTGGGAACAGGGGTGGATGAAGGAATTTCCAAAATACATCCCGGTAGGAGACATCTGTGCCAGGAATTTCCAGCAGCCTCCAAGGAGAATGGCAGATTGATGGAACTGTACTTAGGAATTAACCAGGGAATGGAGGGAGGTGGGGAAGAAGGAGCCCTGTAGTCAGCCTGTCTGCCTGAGTCTATTCTATAGCTTCCATTTATGGAACACTCACTCTACACCAGGCCCTGTGTGTGCAGCTTCTCAGCACACATTCAATCTTCCAATCCTATTAGGAAGCAATTATTATAACCATCCTCTGTTTTGTGTGAGGAAACATAAGCCAGGAGGGAGAAGTGACTTGTTCAGGGTCACATAGCTAAGACATGATAGAGTCCCAATTCAAGCTTAGGTTTGTATATCTAAAACAGCTGAGTTTATAAAATGTCCAAGCATAGAGTAAATAGTCCAACAGCTTAGTAGCTTTGGTGTGACAAGAGAGACCTAGAAGCCAAGCAAGGTGGTACACTCCTGTAATTCCAAAACAGGAAGCCAAGGCAGAAGGATCACGGGCTCGAGGATAGCCTTAGCAACTTAGTGAGAACCTCAGAGACTTAGTGAGATCTTGTTTCAAAACAAAAAAATTAAATGGGCTGGAGTTTGTAGGTAGAAGTTAGAATGTCCCTGGGTTCAATCTCCAGTACCACAAAAAAAAAGAGAAAAAAGGAGAGACCTAGAACAAATCAACATTTCACTAATTAGCTTTGTAACTTTGGATGCTACTTTCATAAGTATTATTTCTTCCTATGCAAGATAAGATAGTAACGATAATAACCACGATATTTTAGAGGGCTGTCATGATTATTCAAATGCAGCCATGAATGTGAAATTGTTTAGTATAGTTCCTGACATATAAGTGTTCAGTCAGTCTTAGTTATGGTTAAAATTAATCTTGTTTATATCTCCAAATGCTATGACAGTTTTTAAAACTCAGATATGTTTTAGAGTAAACAAGAAAATAGATTAAGAGCTTCTAAAAGGTGCTACAAACATTGTTTTATGTGCAGCTTAGTTGAGTTTCTATATTCAGCAATAATAGTTTAATCATAGCTAATACTGATTTGAGCATTTTTGTACCAGGATCTATACTGAGTGGTTTCACAGTTATGGCCTTATTTAATAATCACTAAAACCCTATAAGCGTTATTGTTGGTATTATCATTCTCATTTTACAAAGGAAGGAAACAATGCTTAGAAAATAATACCCAAAACCAGGTGTGACAGCACGCCTGTAATCTTGGTATTTGGGAGGCTGAGACAGGAGGAGTGCAGATTCACAGCCAGCCTCAACAAGTAGTGAGACTGTCAGCCACCTAGCAAGACTCTGTTTTAAAGTAAAAAATAAAAAAGGGGATAGGGGTGTAGCTCACAGGTACAATACGCCGTGTCCCAGGGTTCATTCATTGGTACCACACACAAAGAAAGAAAGAAAGAAAGAAAGAAAGAAAGAAAGAAAGAAAGAAAGAAAGAAAGAAAGAAGATAAAAATATAACTCCCAAAACACAGCTAGTAGGGAAAGAAAAGTACATTTTAGTCACTTGTGACAAATCAAAGTCACTTAGCTCCTGGACTATCTTACCTCAAACTTACCAGAACCTCATTATTTTTGAAATTCTTCCCCTAGATTTTTTTCTCATCTTTTTTTTCTCTATCTAAATCACCCATTTCTCTCCCAAGAGGAAAGCTGTCCTTGTCTCCTTCATAGCTATTCTTTTCCTCCTCAACAAGATTACTTATTGTCCTCAATATCCAATTAGCTCAAGCTAGAAGTTGCAAGGACATGGTTATATAGAGGTGCTCAGAACCAGAATATGTCCCAGCACCAAGGATCTAGTCACCCTTATACATGAAAGGAATCTTAAGAAAATCAAACACTAAACCAAACACTAAATAAGCCCTTGTACTTAGAAATAACAAATGCTACTTAAAATGTGGGTTGTTGTGTTTTGTTTTGTTTTGGGCACTGGGAATTGAACCCAGGGGCATTCTACTTCACAGCTATACCCCTGACCCTATTTTATTTTATTATTTTATTTTATTTTGAAACAGGATCTTACAAAGTTGCTGAGGCTGGCATTGAATCTGCAATCCTCCCATCCCAGCCTCCCAAGTATGGTACTATAAGGGTGTGTGTCAGCACGCCCAGCCTAAAAAGTGGTTTTTAAAAGATAATTCTCAATTTAACAGTCTTCTACAAGCAAAATCTCTAAAAGAGGTGAAAAGTGAAGTCCTCCTCCCTGAAAATTAGTTTATTTTATAAATAATGAGAAGATGAAAGTGTTACTTATTTCAAGAGTCAGAATTAAAATTTAGAGCCCAGTGTGGTGGCACATGCTTGTAATCCCAGTCTTGAGAGGCTGAGACAGGAAGATCGCAGATACATAGCCAGTCTCAGCTACTTAGTAAGCCCCTCTGCAACACAGTGAGATCCTTTTTCAAAATAAAGAATAAAAAATAGGGCTGGGGATGTAACTTGGAGGGAGCCCTATTTCAAAATAAAGAATAAAAAATGGATCTAGAGGTGTAGCTCAGAGGTAGAATACCTCTGAGTTCAATCCCAGTACTGCAAAAAAAAGGGAAATAATTAAAACTTAGATCACAAGTGAGTATGTGTTTTAAATGATCATGTTCCCTGATAAACATAATCCTTTCTATTTCTTTCCTCAGCTCTCCCTTGCACTTCCATAGCACAACCATGAAAGTACTAGGACAGCCACATTTTGGGCCAAGAGTTTTTCCTTCCATTTTTAAAACAAGCAAAGAATAAGGAATGTTTCACTTCCATACCCTGTTGGGAATCATGCCCGTTGAGGACTTATTCAATTTCAGTTTCTATCTCTGGGCTGTCATAAAAATGAGTCTGAACAACCCTAGAATGAGCATCTGCCTCAGCCATTGCCTGATATGAATACGCTAATCCCTGGACTTAAGAGAGGTCTGCCTGCCACACAGCATGGCCAGGCCTTTATAAAGGGCCAGCACTTCTGGCTTTAATACCCCAGTCTTGATTTCTAACAGGTGGCTGCCACAGTTGTTCAGCCTTTATTATGAGCCAAGTTCATGGCTCAAACAATATATGATTCTTCATAAAGAGCCGGAGAAACCACCAGATGGTATTAGTGGAGGAATAAGCTCAATTTCTTTTGCCAGCACCTCAAGCCAGTGGTTGTAAACAGAAATGAAGATCA
Source organism: Muscardinus avellanarius (assembly GCF_963383645.1). NCBI lineage: Eukaryota > Metazoa > Chordata > Mammalia > Rodentia > Gliridae > Muscardinus > Muscardinus avellanarius. Next base: position 72,049,127 of record NC_137792.1, read on the forward strand.
CCTCAAACCTGCTACTTTCTTCAAATGCACCAAGTGGGCTCAAGTGTGTGTGTGTCTGTGTGTGTGTGTGTCAGGGGTGGGGGCTCTGGGGGTGGAATCCAGAGTGTTCTACCTCTGAGCTACACTCCCAGACCTTTTGTTGCTGAGGCTGTCCTTGAAACTGTGATTCTCCTGTTTCAGCCTCCCAAGTCATGGGATGTGTCTTATCTTTTCAAAGCTTAGTCTATTCTAGAAAGCTTTCTGCTGTCCCTGATGCCATCAGTTATCTTAGGGCTTAACTTATCTTTTCCTTTTGGTGAAAAGTTGCTCCCAGGCCCCCTTCCATGCTTTGCTCAGTCTGAGAATGAATAACTGGGCCATCAGACAATGAGGCCAATTTCCCCATGTAGCCATAGTAAACCATACCATAGGCCAAGCTATGCCAGGACTTTCCCTTCCTTTCACAATGATTAATTCATAATGTCTTTCAACTGTGTGTACATTATAAAAGGGGGCACTGGCAGGCTAATGGAGGGCTTGAGGCCGAGATTGACTTATTCAACCTTGAGCTTGGCCAAGGCCCACTGCCCTTTAGGGCCCCTATTTCTGCAGCCTCCACATGTGACATCTGCCTTTGAGGACCTAGCAAGACAGCTGCAAATATCAAGAGGAATAACAGGAAGGAGCATACTCTAGCAGGGGGAATCTGTACAAATAAAATATATCCAAATTAAGCCGGGCATGGTGGTGCACACTTGTAATCCCAGCATTTGGGAGGCTGAGACAGGAGGATCGCGGTTTGGGGACAGCCTCAGCTACTTAGGGAGACCCTTTGCAACTTAGTGAGACCCTGTTTCAAAATTTAAAAAATAGGGCAGGGGGTGTATCTCAGAGGTAGAAAGCCTCTGGGTTCCACCCCCAGTACCACACACACACACACACACACACACACACACACACACACACACTGCAAAAAAAAAGCATGTTTATTTTTGTGGAAATATATTTTGTTTGTTTAGTTTTTTGTGGTACTAGGAATTAAATCCAGGGGAGTTCTACCACTGAGCCACACTCCCAGACCTATTTTATTTTTTAGTTTTGAAAACAGGTTTCTAAGAGTCTCACTATATTATAAAGGCTGTCCTCAAACCTGTGATCCTCCTGCTTCAGCTGCCTAAGTACTGGAATTACAAGAAGTGTCACAATACCCAGCTGCATAAATATATTTTAAAAGTCATTTAACCTTTATAGGTTAAAAAATATTTATGCTATTGAGCACCTGCCCTATACCTACGATAGGGCCTCCATGAACTGCCATTCCAAGTAACAGAGCCCCAGCCTTTTCAGTAGAGTGCAAGAAGTTTATAAAAAGAATCTGCACTATGGGACTTTCTGAGATCCTGCTCCTTTGAAAACCTATTTTAAACCCTGGATTCTTTAGAGCAGGGTAGTATGACCTGATTTATTTTCCTCTAGATATAGACTCATTCTCCCTTCTTCCTTGCTACCTTCCCCTTGAAATTGCCACTATTACATAGTCATAGCCAGTCACAACAAAAACCTAGCAGAAGGATCAGGTTCATATCAGATAGTATTACCTAATCTATATATCAGGTTTAGAGACTTTTTTGAGATCCATAATAATGTAAGGTTTTCAAAAGAAGACCTACATAGACAATCTCCATATGCTTGCATGATATATATGTGTATGTTTTCCCATGCATGTGCTCATATACATGTGCTAATCCATCTACAAACCTATGTACTACACACACACATGCGCACAAACACACACACATACACACATGCACACATGCAGCATCTGTTGATAAGCCAAGCCACAACCAGCCTCTACCTAAATGCCCACAGGCAACAAAGGGAGCTCAGTTCCACACCACCTGTCTCCCCCCAGTTTTGGGCAACTTTTAGAGTTAGGAAAGTCTTCTGGATGTTACACTAAAATCTCCTGTCCCGATTCTGTTTCTGCTGTTGGCTCCTTTCTTTCTTTTTGTCTCCATTCCTTCCTGTTTCATAATCTTTCTAATTCCAAATGGAGTTTAAAGTCAGAGCAAGACATAGAGATGGAACATTAATAGTTGGGAGCTTTTATTTTAGAAAAAGGGGCATGTGTGTGTTCAATTTGTTGGAGAAATGTATTTATTAGTTTTATATGGCTGCTGTGTGAAGTACCATGAGCCAGATGGCTTGAAACAACAGAAATGTATTATCTGGCAGTTCTGGAAGATGAAAGTCCAAGATGAAGGTGGCAGGACCACGCTCTCTAATGGCTCTAAAGGAGCCTCAGATCTCTAGTTCTGAAGTTAGTAACAATTCTTGGATTTCCTTGGGATGTAAGCATTATCATACCAGTCATGTGGCCATCTTCTTCCAGCATGTCTTCACACCATCTTCCCTCTGTCCGTGTCTATATCTGTGTCCAGATCGCTCCCATTTGTGAGTACCTCAGCCATACAGGAGCAGACCATAATGATCTCATTTCAATTTGATTACCTATGCAAAGACCCTATCTCCAAATAAGGTCACAATCTGAGGTACTAGGGACACCAACATATATTTTTGGTAGAATCACAATTCAACCCACATACAATTGTAGTCAAGTGATATAACTTTTCCTTGAGGAAAAGTTCAGAAAAAAGATCCTTTATTAAAGAGAAAATAAATTACCAAGGTGGGGTAAACTTCCACTTTTTGTTGTTTATATATTTTAATAATATTATATATCACATGTGTATATTATCAGATATAATAATATAATACATGAATTTTTATATTTATTTATTGGTGGTGGGACTGAACCCAAGAGCATTCTACCTCCTATCTATACTCTCAGCCTTATTTTATTTTTTCTTTTGAAACAGAGTCTCACTAAATTGCTAAGTAGCTGAGCCTGGCTTCAAACCTGTGATCCTCCTGTCTCAACCTCCCAAGTACTGGAATTACAAGCATGGTCTACCATTCCCAGGTTTTATATTTATTATTTTTAATATTATGTATTGTAAACATTTTTTTCAGAACTGTGGGTTGAACCCAGGGGGACTCTACTACTGAACTACATCCCCATTCCTTTTTAATTTTATTTTTGAGACAGGGTCTCACTAAATTTCCTCCAGCCTCAACCTCTTGAGTCACATACTGATCGAGTCTGAAAAAATTCAAAGAGCTGGGTGTGGTGGTGGTGGTGGTGCATGCTTATAATCCCAGTACTTGGGAGGCTATGATAAGATTGCATGTTTGAGACCAGCCTCAGCAAGTAGTGAAATTCTCAGCAACCTAGCAAGACCCTGTTTTAAAATAAAAATTTAAAAAATAGGGCTGGGTGTAGCTCAGAAGTAGAATACCCCTGGGTTCAACCTCAGCAACACACACACACACACACACACACACACACACACACACACACTTAACCTAATAGCCTATGAGCTGGGTGTGATGGCACATGCTTATAATCCCAGTACTTGAGAGGCTGAGACCGGAAGATTGTGGGTTCAAGAACAGACTCAGAAAAAAAAATTTTTTTTTTGCAGTACCAGGGATGGAACCCAGGGTTCATACCTCTGAGCTACACCCCAGCCCTACTTTTTAGTCTTTTTTATTTTTGGAACAGGGCCTTGCTAAGTAGCTGAGGCTGTCCACAAACTGCAATCCTCCCTTCTCAGCCTCCCTAATGCTGGGATTACAAGTGTGCACACCACAACCGGCCAGACTCAGAAATTTTAGCATGACCCTCAGCAACTTAGGGAGACCCTGGTTCAAAAACAAAGAGTAAAAAAAGGGCTGGGGGTGAAGCTCAGAGGTAGAACTTCCAAATTTAGACTCCCTAAACAGGACTGAGAGCCTCCCAATCAAAGGAAATGTTTCTAATCCTCTCGGGAGCTCAGAGATGGTGAATGGCCGCAATTACAATATGTGCCCATGCACCAAGTGGCAACACTGTGGATGGAGGATACATGCAGTAGTTTGGGGCTGGAGAAAAATACCTACTGGTCAAGCCCATTAAAAATCAACTGAACAGCCTACAGTGCACCAATTTTAAAAAGGGGGGGGGAGAAAGCCTGTACCCAAACATTCCAATTTGGAAAGGGAGAGAGGAATGTGCCTCACCATTTTTGGGAAGTGATCTAGAGCCCTTATTTATTGACACAGGTGTATCAAAGAGGCAGCAAAGCCCTGAAAGGAGCCTCCAATCAATCCTCTGCCTCCTGTTGCTAACACCCTGAAATCATCTCAGGCCAATAGGCCTTTATCTGGTCTAGGCAGACTTCCAGAGACGCCTAATGGGTTAAAAATGTGGCTGCGGCTGCCCAACACAGACACAAACCTGCCTTGTCTTTTAAAACTAGAAGGGACTCTGGGGCTTTGTGGAAAAGGGTATAGTTTTCTAAAAAAATCGAACTCAAATAAATGATTAAATTAAAATGTAAACTGAATTAGGAACACACATTTGGGACTTTTCTTACATTTTATGGAAATTATGAAATACATCCCTTTGTTCAACTTTAAAACCAACTCAGCCTCTCAGCCCAAAAAAGAAAGAGTTCCCAGGACCTGAGATTTGCAATTTCCCATAAAGTACAGATTTCTGTATTTATTTAAAAATATTTATGTTCAGCCAGGGCATACTTTACCCTTATAGTATAACCTTATTATGGTTCGACTTCACATTCGGCTACTCACCTTTTAGTAATCAAATATGTGACCCAACAAAAATTTCTCTCTTTTATAAGAAGCTTGGACTCTTATTTATTTCACAACCTTTATTTGTGGATGAGATGAACCATGACATTTAAACTATGCCTGATAGCTTAACAGATTATAAGAACAAAACCAGATGGCCCAAACAAAAATAATGCTTTGATTGCTTTCAAATTCAATGTCAAAAATTAAAAACAGCTTTCAAAAAGCCTTGACATTTTTTGCAGAAACAACTGGATCATATATATGTACATGCACTTTTTCTGCCCAAGTAAGAAGTACATAAAACAAAAATTTAACAATGGCTATTTGGTGGCCTCGGAGCACTTTTAATTTTTTTCTGTACCTCCCAGTTTTCTGCAATAAGAAATTAGAAAAAAAAATAGAATGAGAAAAAATAATGGCTGCAGAAAGTTTAATTTTAATCCATTTTTAGAATTCAGTCTGGGGATTTTTCCTCCATTGAGAAAATAGACATTGTTAAGTATTAACAGTTCATAATTCTTCTTCCACACAAAATAATGAATAATACATAGTTACTTTAACACTGCTTCATGCGGATGGAAAACTGAACTGGTCCCAGTCTGTAGAACAAATGTAAATTTTACAAAAGCAGTCATTTAATTTTCAAACTCACTCACATTCAGTATCTTTAGTATTAGTCACAATTCCCTCTTTCTTGAGAGCAGTGAACAAACTGATTCTTTAAAACTTGGTAAAGACAAAATTCAATTGAAAAAGGCTATCAAAACTTGAGAGAATTTGCAGGGCAAACTTAGATTTGTGTCTACGTGAATCGCTAAACTACAGACTTCATGAAGCGTTAGGATTCGTTTTTCCATTCTTATTTCGCAAAAGGAATCTTTATTCCAACTCTCAGATTCATTTTTTTCTTCAGATCAGCTGCAAGAGAGTGAACAAACTGCTGCAAATCAAAGTCCTGACAGTTATATTTCCCTGAGATAATTACATGCTGCTTTGGAGTTTCCTTTTCCCCTCTGTTTCCCTTTGTTTTGACAACAAGATTCTGGGAAAACAATATACAAATGATAACTGTGCTGTCATGAGTATACTGAATTTTAAAAATAAATAACGACCCAAAAAGCTTCCTGGAGCCTATGGAGTGAGTTCTTTTTCCAAACTGTTGCAAAACCAGATGTGGAAATGTTTAGCTAATTCCCCTCCCCTTTCTTCATGCAAAGAGTTCATACATGTCTCCAGCGACATCAAAATCCCGTCTGTTTTCAAAGAGATTTGTGTTAGACTTCTTTCTTCGCTCACTAACCTCAAAAAACGGATTTGGACTTTAGCTCTCGTCTTTTTTAGAAGAGTCTTTTTTCCCAAAGATGAAAAAAAAGCTCTGTTTAGATTAATATTCAATCTTTTTCTTATAAAACATTAAGAAATAAAGTGCATCATGAAAAAAATTATTTTTGAACCTAGGGGCATTCTATTCTACCACCGAGCTACACCGTCTCTTTTTTTGAAATTTTGAAACAGAGCCTTGCTAAGTTGCTGAGAGTCTCACTACATGGCCAGGGCCAGTGACCCTCCTTTCTCAGCCTCCCAAGCACCAGGATTACAGGCATTCGCTACCATGCCCCAATATGAGAAAAATTTCAATCTCTAGTAACAAATTTGAAATACACAATACTTTATTATTAACTATACTCACCCACTGTGCTGTGTAACAGATATCACAAAATTAATTTCTCCTGTCTAATGGAAATTTCGTACCCTGTGAGCAATGTCTCCATTTTCCCCAGGTCTCTGGTAACCACTGTTCTATTCTCAACTTTTATTAGTGTGTGAGGCAATAGATATGTTCATTATTTTAAGCTAATCATTCCATCATATGTACATGTATTTTATTTTATTTTTTAAGGTTTTTGTGTGTGTGTGTGTGTGGTACTGGGGGGTGGAACCCAGAGGCTTTCTACCTCCGGGCTATACTCCCAGACCTATTTTATATTTTTATTTGGAAACGGGGTCTCACTAAGTTGCTGAGAGCCTCACTCAGTAGCTGAGGCTGGCTTCGAACCTGTGCAATCCTCCTGTTTCAGCCTCCCAAGTGTGGGGATTACAAGCGTGCGCCACCACGTCCGGGTAGTACATGTATTTTAACATCAGACTGCTCCCCATAAATACAGTTGGCCTTTGTATCTGCAGATCTGCATTCGTAAGATGAAAAATATTTTTTAAAAAAAATATTGTGTCTATATGGCCTTTTTCATGTGATTATTCCCTAAAAAGGTAATATGAGAACTATTTGCATAGCATTTGCATTGTATTAGTAATTATTAGTCATCTAAAGGTGATTTAAAATGTACCAAAATATGTGGGTAGTTTTATTATAAATCTTATGCCATCTAGTACCTAAAGGATATGAGCATCTGTGAATTTTGGTATCTGGCATTCTTGGAAACAATCCCCCATGAATACCAAGGAATAAGTGTATATATAATTTTAATTTTTCAAAAAAAGATCAGTGCTGAATTTTATATGCAGCAGTTTGAACATAAAAAATAATAATAGAGCCATATGTGCTGGCTTATGCCTGTAATCGCAGTACCTGAGAGGTTGAGATAGGAGGATTACTGATTCAAGGCCAGCCCTGGCAGCTTAGTGAGACTCTGAGCAATTTAGTGAGACTTTGTTTCAAAGAAAGAGAAATGGCTGGAGTTGTAGCTCAGATGTAGAATACCCCTAGAACCAATCCCTAATATTACACACACACACACACACACACACACACACACACACACACACACATGGAGGGAGGGAGGGAGGGGGGAGAGAGAGAGAGAGAGAGAAATTGATAGTTAAGTGGCAGTTTTTCTTTCCTTTTTTTTTGGTTTGTTTAGGCCTATCCATTCATATATATAGTAGAGCTAAGCATGGTGGTACAGACTTATAATTCCAGCTACTTGGGAAACTCAGACAAGAGTCAGAGGTCAGCCTGGGCATTCACAAGACCCTGTCTGAAAAAGAAAAGGAAAATTTAGAGGAATAAGGAAGAGATATAGCTCAGTGGTAGAGCACTTGGATAGCATGTGGGAGGCCTTAGGTTCCATTCCCAGTACCAATAAAGAAGAAAAGTGGGCTGTCTTGGTGTCACATGCACTACTAGATCTCAGTCTGCTTTGCTAATTTAATTGTCATTCTTTGTGACTGATGCAGATATGTTTTAAAAATACACACTTGATTCTTCTGAACTTAATTTAAAAAGCAGCAGGAGGAAAAAGAAAGAATTATTATTCTCAAAGTGAAACATTTCATGATTTTTAACTGTAAAGGATTTATTAAGAACTGGGCTTATGAATTTCCTGAAAAAAAGGGAAGGAGGAAAAACTCTGTTAAAGTAGCTAATGGGAAATGTATACGCATCAACCACATTTAGAAAAACAGAAAGCTACTTGTGTTCTGTAGTTGTGAGGAAAGCAAAGATTTTGCATTCAGGTGCTATGAGCAGCTCGGGTTTGCCCAGCCTCTCCATAGCTAGGTCCAGGACAGTATGTTCCCATAGCTAAGCCCTGCTTGATTAGACAAATGTATTTTGGCTCAGTGCAAAGAGAATTTGCAATCAAGACAAAACGAGGGTTCTGGTAACGCGAACCTTGAGACTTGCTTTCTAATATCCCACATGCGAGAAGCTGGACAGTGATCCCAAGGTGAGCACTCCTTTCTTTACATTTATTTCTTCCCCAGCTCCCAGCTCCCAGCTCCCACAGCCCTCAAGATTTCTGGAGAGTTTAACTAGAATTCTGTCCACAGCTACTGGGCTGCTAAGCACAACCCCAGCTAGGACTAAAAATACCTTCAGTTTGCCACCATCCCCCACAGCCCTCTCTTAGGGCCTCCCCTTCCCATGTCTAGCCCCTTGGTCTTTCTTTTTCTCTGCCTCCAGTAAGCAGAGCCCTTACCCCCAATCTCCAGATCCCATTCTGCTAGCACCTCTCAGGTAGGCGTTAAAAAGTCAACTGATATGATAAATTCACACTGTGTTGTGAAAGACTTATAACCATCCCCCAACACACACACACACACCTCCCTTTCCCTGAGCACTGATGCAGTGGGGAAGAGAGGCCACCATGTTTTGATCACCTATACTCAACAAAAGGGGGCATTCATTTCCTCCCCAGTCCTAGAGACTTTAACTAGAATTCTGTCCACAGTGCCAACTAAGGCTAAGCACCCCAAACTGTGGCATTGAGATAAACATTAGCAAGCTCATTAGCAAGTACATTCTGCTCTCCTCCTCATCTCCCCACTCCTCCCTCTCAGCTCAGACTTGCACAGCCTTAAACATGGGCCCCCACTCACTTTCTCCTACAGATTTTTCCTGAGCATAAAGATATGTTGTCACAAGTATATGTATCTTCATTTTTTTTTTTTTTTGGTGGTACTAGGGGTGGAACCCAGAGGCTTTCTACCTCCAGGCTATACTCCCAGACCTATTTTATATATTTTTTGGAAACAGGGTCTCACTAAGTTGCTGAGAGCTTCACTCAGTAGCTGAGGCTGGCTTCGAACCTGGGCGATCCTCCTGTCTCAGCCTCCCAAGCGCAGGGATTACAAGTGTGCGCCACCACGCCCGGCTTGCATCTTCATTTTTTGCTCTCATCTTATAGTGATCTGCTCTTGGCTTCAACCCATTTTGTCTCGTCATCCCAGATAAATATAAGCTGGGCATGGTGGTGCACACCTGTAATGCTGTTACTTTGGAGGCTGAGACAGGAGGATCTCAGGTTCAAGGCTAGCCCAGCCTCAGCAACCAAGAGAAACCCTGTTTTATTTTTTATTTTTTTTTATTTTTGGGGGGTGGTACTGGGGGTGGAACCCAGAGGCTTTCTACCTCCGGGCTATACTCCCAGACCTATTTTTATATTTTATTTGGAAACAGGGTCTCACTAAGTTGCTGAGAGCCTCACTAAGTAACTGAGGCCGGCTTCGAACCTGTGTGATCCTCCTGTCTCAGCCTCCCAAGCGCGGGTATTACAAGCGTGCGCCACTGCGCCCGGCAAGAGACCCTGTTTTAAACTCAAAAATAAAAAGGGCTAGAAGTATAACTCGGAGAAAGGTAGAAAGCCCCTGAGTTCAATCCCCAGTTCAAAATAAATTCCTTAAATATATAATCTGTTATATAGTATAATTACATTATTATGATAATATAATATTAATTGATTAATGATACATGTAAACTCTAAATTATAATTTCTAACCTATTTTAATGCACCTGTATCAATTTCACTGAAACATTCTCAGATTTGAAATCTTGGGACTTAATTGGTTAAAAAAAAATCAGAGGAAACAGACTGTCCCATCCGAGTTTGGAAATTTGGACTAAATGAATCTCCAAACTCAGTGATGTCACCAGACCCCTTCCTTCACACTGATTCAGCGCAAAGTGACTCAAGAAATGGGTGTTGGGCAGGGAGGTACTTTAAAATGACTTCTTGGAGGCCAAATATCTTGTTTCTCAGAGAACCTAGGTGTTCTATATCTCTACTTGCATTATCCAGGAGAGGAAAGGGGATGAGACGGGAGTATGGGAGAAATGCTTGAAAGAAGGAGAGGAAATGGTCAACTTAACCTTGTGGACAAGAATAGCCTTAAACTTTGGTCTCAGTTTTGGGGTTTAAACAACGAGAATGGAATGAATGCATTGTTTTCTTATCCTATTCTAGGAGCTACTTAAACAGTTTTTCAACCATGCCCAGCAGTGGAACATATCTATAATTCCAGCTATTTTAGAGCCTGAGATAGGAGGATCACAGGTTTAAGGCCAGCCTGGGAAAATCAGTGAGACTTCATCTCTAATAAATAAAAAAAAACAAAAAAAGGACAAGCCAGATGTGATATCACATGTTTATAATCCCAGTAATTGGAAGGCTGAGAAAGAAGGTTATAGGCTTGAGGCTCTCGGCAACTTTGTAAGACCCTGTTTCAAAATAAAAAGTAAATAGGTCTGGGGATATAGTTCAGAGGTAGAAGGCCCCTAGGTTCAGTCCCCAGTTTTACAAATAAGTAAATAAACAAATAAACTAATAAATAAATAAATGTCTGGGTTGCAGCTAAGTGGTAGAGTACCACTGGGTTCCATCATCTATTGTACTAAAAAATAAAAAAGAGGAAGTTTTTATTTAGCACAGATTGGTCCAGGCTCTGAGAGGAAGGAAGGAAGGAAGGAAGGAAGGAAGGAAGGAAGGAAGGAAGGGGAGAGGAGATAAAGCTACACCTAAAGCATGCTTACAACAAGATAATCCCCTTTGGACCCAGACAATGGTGTGGAGGTAACATGGTAATTTTCTCAGATTCTCAAAGGAGATAGATTGCGTGTGTGTGTGTGTGTGTGTGTGTGTGTGTGTGTGTGTGTGTGTTGTTGTTGTTGTTGTTGCTGTTGCTCCTGTTTTTGCTTTGTGGAAAAAATTATCAGGGGAGAGACACTACAGAATGAACAAAGGGGAAATGAAGTAGCCCAGCAGACCTTTTCGGCTTCTCCTTACACCTCAACACCCCAAAGAGAATGAAAAATCATTAAAGAGGGAGTGAAAGATAGTGAAAGCAGAGCTGTACCAATCAGAAACAAAGCATTCATGCAGGCCAGTGCATTTCTTGTGGGCTCCTGTGCCATGGTTTTCATCCAAAAATGTAGCAAAGTCATTGATAACAAAAGAAGAGAAAGCGCCATTTTTGCAAATGGTGAAGAGGAGGAAAGAAATGTTCTGCTATAGATGAGCAAATAAGCAACCAAACTGAGGGGAATGGGAGGGAGAAGAGGGAAATTCCCGAATATACATGATGTACATTTGCAAACATATTCAAAGTCAATCACTAAGCCAAACATGGAAAGAAGGGAGAGGAGACAAACTGGGGTGGGAAATGGGGAAGGGCTTAATGAGTGATGCATGCATGTATGCCTCTACCATCTTTACTCCATTAAGATGTACAACTACAATGCACCAATAAAAATATTTTTAAAAAGAAGGAAAAAATGAAATATTCTGGGATGCTCTTTATCCCAGTGCTATGCACATAGTAGGCACTCAATAAATGCTAGTTAAATAATACACTCATCTGTGCGGGAGTTACATATCTCAGCTGGGAACAAAAGTGAACTCCTCCACTTATGCATATACATTTTCTTCCAATTTTTAGGTACTTTTCTACTTGATGTATATCATTTCTACTTTTATTTTATTGATTTATTTACTTGTTTATTTATTTTTTATAGTAGAGATTGAAACTAGGAGCATTCTACCTCCAAGCTACACCTCCAGCCCTTTTCATGTTTTATTTGGAAATAAGGTTTCACCAGGCACACACCTGTAATCCTAGTACTTGGGAGGCTGAGACAGGAGGATCGCAGATTCAAGGCCAGTTTCAATAACTAAGTGAGACACAACTTAATGACTCTGGAGGTGTACCTCTGAGGTAGAATGCCCCTGGGTTCAATCCTCTGAAACACACACACACACACTAAAATGGTCTGCTAAATTGCTGAGGCTGGCCTCAAACCCACAATCCTCCTGTCTCACTCAGTCTCCCAAGTACTGGGATTACAGGCATGCACCACCACACCAGGATCATTTCTGTTTTTAAAATGAAAGCTGAACTTGGTGTGGTGGCACACGCATGTGATTGTAGTACTGGGGAGGCTGAGATAAGAGGATCACAGTTTCACTACCAGCCTCAGCTACTTAGTGAGACCCTCTGTAATTTAGCGAGACCCTGTTTCAAAATAAAGAATAAAAAAAGGAGTAGGGGCGTAGCTCAGAGGCAAAATGCCCCTGGGTTCAACCCTGAGTATCAAAAAAAGATACTAAAAATAAAAATAAAAGCTGGGTTGGATGACATTTGATTTTCTTTTTGTTTGTTTGTTTGTTTGTTTGTTTTTCTATGGATCCAAGGGAAGTTTCTTTTTTTACTGGTGCATTGTAGTCATACATATTAATGGGATAAAAGACTTGTGGAGACATACATGCACACATCACCCAATCAGCCCTTACTTAATCCCCACCCCCATACCATCCCCATCCCTCCTTCCCATGCTTGGCTTAGTGATTGACTTTGTTTTGTTTTGGTTTTGGTGGTACTGGGGGTGGAACCCAGGGGCTTTTCTACCTCCGGGCTAAGCAGTGGAGACTGGCTTTGAACCTGTGTGATCCTCCTGTCTCCGCCTCCCAAGTGCTGGGATTACAAGCGTGCGCCACCACTTTGAGATGCTTATTTAAGTACATCATGTGATTTAGAGATTTTCTTCTTCCTTCCTTCTTCACTTGTCACTTCCTTCCGATATCATGTATTAGATACATATTCTTTTTATAATTTTCCTAGTGTACTGCAGTTATACATCATAGTGAGGTTCAGTGTGATACAAACACCCATGCACGAAGTTCTTGTTGTGTTCCAATCTACATCCCACCCTGTTCCCTCATCCTCTACCCCATACATATGGTAGTGAAATTGATAGCAATACCTTCATATATTGCCATAGTGTTATTTGAACCATTTCCTTCTTCAATTCTCCCTCTTCCCCTTCTTTAGTCCCTCCCTGAATCCCTTTCCACTACTCTACAGGTCTCTCCACATTATTTAAAGTACCATATGTTTCTTACTTTCTCTCTGGCTTAGACACTTATTCTAAGCTTTACTTTTTCTCCACACTGCTCTTCCTGTCACTCTAAAAGACATAACAGGCAGAAGGACTAGGATGAGCTCCCTACTAAAATAGAAAAAAATCTAAAGAATCTAAGATTCTAAAGAATCTATTTTGGATGTAGTTTGTAAATCACTAAATAGAATATAAACCCAACACTCCTTTTTTGTTTTTATAGTTCTGGGGATTAAGCTAGAGCTTCTCTTCCCCTGAACTATACCCCATCTCAATTTTATTTTTTAGTTTGAAATAAGGTCTCAATAAGTTGCCGAGGCTGGACTCAAACTGGTGATCTCCCTGTCTCAGCCTCCCAGGAACTGGCATTACAGGCGTGTACCAGCCTGGTTCCTTTGTTTTAATATAGGGCTTTTAAGTACTTTTCATGTGTAATGTGCATTAAAAACATAAAATGAAAAACCAGCATGTTTTTATGTTTCTTAATTTCAGTATTTTGCAAGGTGTCCCAAAGAATAAATCAGGAAATCTTTTGGTCATAATGACTTATGATGGTATTGCTGGAGTTCATGAAGCGTTTATGTGATCACTCTTAAATGAGATACTTGGCAAAATTTCAATGTGGCTGTCAGGAATAGATTACAATTTCTTCTTAGGTCTTTTTAAAATTAAGTTTCTTGCTAACAAAAAAAGCAGTAAGGAAGGGTTCATTAAAATATGGATATTCTATGCAAGGACATTGCAGCCCCCCTAAGGCAGAAAGTATTGCTAGCTTGAATTACACCGCAACTCCTGTTTACTTAATATTTGATGCAAAAACTGTTTTCATTTAATGTTGGATTTACATATAAAGGGATATGACATCTGATTAGTGTATATTCTCGTTCTACATAAGAGGAAGAAGTATATGTTTTATAACAAAACAGCATGGTAAAGCAACTTAAAGAAACCACTGCAAGCCAGGTGTAGTGATGTATGCCTGTAAACCTAACACTTGGGAAGCTGAGACAGGAAGATTGCAGGTTTGAGGCCAGCTCACGGTAACTTACCAAAACCCTATTTAAAAATTAAGAAATAAGCCGGGCGTGGTTGCACATGCTTGTAATCCCAGCATTTGGGAGGCTGAGATGGGAGGATCGCGGTTCTGGGACAGCCTCAGCTACTACTTAGTGAGGCCCTTTGCAACTCAGTGAGACCCTGTTTCAAAATAAAGAATAAAAATCTAGTTGTGGGTGTAGCTCGGAGGTAGAATGCCCCGTGGATTCTATCTCCTGTACCACAAAAAATTAAGAAATAAAATAAAGCTGGGGTATATCTGACAGGTGAAATAAATGTTCCTTGGGTCAATGCCATGTACTACAAAAAAAAAAAAAGAATTAGAAGAAGAAGCAGCCATTGTAAGACCAAGGATGTAGCTAAATGGAAGAGTACTTGGCTAGCATGTGTGGTGCTCTGGATCTATTCCCAACACTGCAGGTTTTTTAAAAAGGCTATCAAAAAACATGAGAATTCTCACAATGAAATTTAAATTTTGTTCTGTTGTATACAAATGTTTTCTTCTTGATGCTTTAGAAATAGCCTTGTGCTTAAAAAGGGGGGGGGAGATCATCTCTGACCTTTTTTTAGACATTAAAATGACATACCTTTTGTGTTTATGTGTGCTCTAGACACCCTTACTGGACACCTTCCTGTTTCCAGTGTCTTGTTACCTGACCAGCACTAAGGATGAATGCTTTCAAGTTGGTAGGAGGGATCATTCTCTTCACCTCCCTGTTCTCATCTTGTCCTGGACAAAATCCAATGACGGTGCTATGTTCTACGGACTGGTTTATGGTCACGGTGCATCCCTTCATGTTGAACCATGATGTGTATGTACACTTTTATGAACTACACTTGGGCCTGGGCTGCCCCGCCAACCACGTCCAGCCACAGTTCTACCAGTTCATCTACCGCGTTACTGAATGTGGCATCAGAGTCAAGGCTGTCTCTCAAGACATGGTTATCTATAGCACTGAGATGCATTATGCTTCTAAGGGTACCTCATCAAAGTATGTCATCCCAGTGTCGTGTGCTGCCCCGCAAAGGTCCCCATGGCTCACTATGCCCTTCTCCATAAAAGGAGCCAGCGACAGTGCTGTAACCCAGAATGGTGACACATGTCACAATGTGTTCAGCTCATCAACACAGTCCAACCAAAGGCCCAGCTGCGATTGTCCACCATGTGTCTTCAATGAAGAGTACTCTCGGGCCCCTCATCTCCAAGCAGGGACTCCGGAGACCCATCTTGTGCCGTTGTTTTATTTTCTTGATATTTCTGAGGATTGGCATCTTCGCTCAAATGATCTGATTGAACCCATGTGATCCCCAGAGTTGGGGTCTCCTGAAGATGCTATTTCTAGAATTAGTATGTAGTATTTTCTAGATCCAAAAAATAAGTGTCCTTGTAGCTCTCGTAGGAGTATTTTTGAGAAAGCGCAATTCATAGCAACTTTATTATTACCATCTTTTTCTATGTGTTTATATCTTTTTAAAGAAAATAAAATTTTGATAGTATGAAAATACCAGCCGGATATTTTTATTTACAAACACATATATTGCTTTTACTGTGGGTCAGACACTATTTTAAGTGGTTCACAAACATTAGTGCCTGGTTTCTTCTGTCTATCTAGGATGAATTGTCTCTCCTTTAGGGTCTTCCAAGTAAACATCCCCCAACTGAATCTTTCCATATGTATCCCCATTTCACTTATTCTGTGCACCATTAACAGAGCTTAGCTACCTGCCTTCTTAGTTTGATCTACAGCTGTATTGCTTTTTATGCTTAAAAAGCATTGGTTGGCTGGGCATGGTGGTGCACGCTTGTAATCCCAGCATTTGTGAGGGTGAGACCAGAGGATCGCGGACAGCCTCAGGTACTTAGTGAGGCCCTCTGCAACTCAGTGAGACCCGGTTTCAAAATAAAGAATAAAAAATAGGGCAGGGGCTGTAGCTCGGATGTCGAATGCCCCTGGGTTCCATCCCCAGATACTTCAAAAACCCATACAAAGTAGGGTATGGTGGCACATGTTTGTAATCCCAGTACTTGGGTGGCTGAGCCAGGAGGATTACAGGTTTGAGACCAGCCTCAGCAACTTAGCAACATTCTGTCTCAAAATGAAAAATATAAAAATAGTGCTGGGGGTATAGCTGGGAGGTAGAATGCCCCTGAATTCAATCCCCAGTACCACAGAAAGAAAAGAAGAAAAACAAAAGGAAAAAAGAAAACATACAGGTCACATCCTGCCAGCAAAATAGGTAGGTTCTCAGGTACTTTAGTCAGGTACTGATAATACTTTGAAAAAAAGTTTTTCCTTCCAATATATATGATCAGAAATTTTTAACCAAAGTTTGGCTGTGCATTTGCTTCCTCAAGAATTTGGAAGAATAAGAATAAGTGCAATGTTTGACGAATATTTATTATTTAGTGCTATTACATGCCAGATATGGATCTAAACACTGAAAATATGGCAGTGAGCAAAAAGGGACTCAGAGCTGTGGCCATACAGCTGGTAAACAAATAAGTAAACAAATATCAATTCAGATAGCAATAAGTACTATGGAGAACCTAAAGAGACATAAAGGAAACTGGAGAAGGTGCCAGAACTATCAAGGCAGGCTTCTGAGAACTTCTCATTTGAACTGAATCTTGAATATAGAGAAGGAGCCAGTCCTGTGGTGAGATGGTGAAGAAGCATTCTATGTAACAGAAGCATCTCATTTAATCCTCACTTCTATTTAGTAGAAGCATCTCATTTAATCCGAATGAGACCTCACTCATTTAATCCTCACTTTCTTATAAAAGAAGTATTCACATCACACCCATGTTACAAATAAGAAAATTGAGGCACAGAGTAATGAAGAAACAGACTGTTTCAAAGAATCATGTTGAATACCATAAATATATACAATTTTGCTCTGTCAATAAAAATTAATTCTGTGGGACGGATACTGGGGATTGAATCCAGGAATATTCTGGAATATTCTACCTCTGATATATACCCCAGCCCTATATTATTTTTGAAGGGTTTTAATCTTTTTTTTTTTTTTTTTTTTTTTTTTTTTTTTTTTTTGCGGGTCTAGGGATGGAACCCAGGGGCATTTGACCTATGAGCTACAGCCCCTGCCCTATTTTTTATTCTTTATTTTTTTGAAACTGAGTTGCAGAGGGCCTCACTAAGTAGCTGAGGCTGTCCGCGGACCGTGATCCTCCAGTCTCAGCCTCACGAATGCCCAGCCCTATTTTATTTTTGTGTGAAAACACGATCTCACTAAATTGTTAAATCCTGAGGCTGTCCTCAAACTTGTGATCCACTTGTCTCGGTCTTCCAAGTACAAAAAATAAAAAGGGCTGAGGGTATAATTGGGAGGTATAATGCCCCTAGGTTCAACCTCCAGTGCCAGAAAAAAAGCAGAGTGGTTCATTTTTAAATTTGCCTATTATTAGCCGGGCGTGGTGGCGCACGCTTGTAATCCCCGCGCTTGGGAGGCTGAGACAGGAGGATGGCCCAGGTTCGAAGCCAGCCTCAGGTACGTGGTGAGGCTCTCAGCAACTTAGTGAGACCCTGTTTCCAAATAAAATATAAAATAGGGAAGGGAATATAGCCCAGAGGTAGAAAGCCTCTGGGTTCCACCCCCAGGACCACCAAAAAATAATAAATAAATAAATAAATAAATAAATAAATAAATCTGCCTATTATTGAGGGAAAACAGGTAATAACTCATGCAACAAATGTTTATTACACTTGTCCTTTCTGCCAGGCACTGTGGTAGATGCTGAGGTTGCAGTGGCGAAGACGACTAACAACCTGGTAAGGGTGAGGAAGACAAGTAGAGATGCCTAAGGAGGTAGTGGCTATAAAGGCTTTACCTTTATAGGAATGGTTTCAGGTGGAACCTTTGGTGCACCTTAGAATGGGTCTGTGCAAAGACATGAAGACCAGGGCTGAGGTCACTGGAAAAAGTGACAAGTAGCCTTGTCCAATACAATGGAGGCAGAGTGGAGGGCCAGATGATAGCAGTGAGCAGTGGGGCCAGAGAAGCAGTAGTAGATGAAACAATGCACAAGAGAACTCACAATCCCCTACTCCACCTCATCCTCTCCTCAGAATCTCATAGATTATTAAACATTATACCACATATGAGCAACTTGGCAAACTATCAGACAGAATAGACCTACTGTGTGCAGTCTGAGGCCACTGTGTGTGAGTTGAGCAGTTCACAAATGCAAAGGGCAGTCTTCAAAGTGACATCTCTGGAGCTGCGTTTATCAAGGCATCCTTGGTAACAATACTAGTTATCATGTGTCAGATATGCTATTTACATGAGATCATTCAGTCATCACTCTGTCACGTAAAGATGAGGGAACTAAGGCTAAGAAAAAATGAACTTGTACTGTTAATAAATGACATCACTGAGACCCCAGTCCAGGTGTACATTTGCCTCTGTACTCAACACCCCCTCCTGCAGAAAAGAAAATTCTGGAAGATCCAAAAATATTTGCTGATAGAAGTAGGCTATGAGCCCACACTTAGAAGATGCAAAAAAGAGCCAGGCGTGGTGGCACACGCTTGTAATCCCAGCATTCTGGGAGGCTGAGACAAGAAGATAGCGGTTTGCATACAGCCCTAACTACTTAGTGAGTCCCTTTGTAATTCACTGAGACACTGTTTCAAAATAAAGAATAGAAACTGGAGCTGGAGGTGTAGCACGAAGGTAGAATGCCCCTGGGTTTCATCTCCAGTACTACAATAAATAAATAAATAAATAAATAAATATGCAAAGAAGCCAGGTGTGGTGGCACACACCTGTGATCCCAGTACTTGGGAGGCGGAGACAGGGGGATTTCAGATTCAAGACCAGCCTCAGCAACTGAGACCCTCAGCAACTTAGCAAGACCCTGTTTCAAAAAATAAAACAAAAATAAATAAATAAAAATTTAAAAGTGTTGGGGGTGTAACTCGAGGTAGAATTCCCCTGAGTTCAAAACTCAGTACCAAAAGAAAAAAAGTAAAGGATTTAGATAAGCTGGGAAGAGGAGGAACACTTTGAGCCTAAGCATTGAGACAGGAGAGATGAGAGTGCCATGCTAGAGGAGGACACTGCGAAGGCTATCGCTCTAAGCAAGGCAAGAGGAGATGGGAGAGCAGATGAGGAAGGAGTTGATGGATATGAAGAGAAATAAATGAGAACTTCTTCAAGTGAAGAATGACAGACCTTCATTCATTTTAGCCTACAAAAATTTTATATAAGCTCCACTCACAACCAAGAGATAATGTGAGCAGAGCAAGTAGATTTGGAGGGCTGAAATCTCCAGGCCCTGGAGCCCAGACCACATGCTCCCTGGAGGACATGATTCAAGCTAAGATCTGATCTTCCTGACTCAAAATATACAAAAATGAGATTGACTCAAAAGGTGTTTTTAGAGACCTAGGCTCTTGGAAGACATGGTAAGCTCTAGATTTAGGTAAGGAAATTGGGGTGAGGATAGAGAGTGGGCAAAGATGAATATAGACTATACATGTTGTTTTTCTGTGATAGTGACAACAAAGTGGGTATATCCAGGAATCAGCTTGAGAAATGGAGCTGCCCTCAAGCAAGGGTAATTACTGGGAGATAAGGCCTTCAGGGCAATCACATAAATACAGATAATTAAGACCCGAGAGTCAGAATTTCCAGACACTCAGTAGTCAAGACATCATTACAAAAAGGGTAGGAAAAGAGCTGGGTGTGGTGGCGCACACTTGTAATCCCAGCATTCAGGAGGCTGAGACAGGAGGACCACAGTTTGCAGCCAGCCTCAGCTACTTAGTGAGGTCCTTTGCAACTTAGTGAGATCCTGTTTCAAAACAAAAAATAAAATTAGGGCAGGTGTGGTGGGACACGCTTGTAATTCCAGTATTTGAGAAGCTGAGACAAGAGTATTACAGGTTCACGGACAGCCTCAGTTACTTAGAGGCCCTCTGCAACTTAGTGAGACCTTGTTTCAAAACAAAAGAATAAAATTAGGGCTGGGGTGTAACTCAGAGGTAGAATGCCCTTGGGTTTCATCCCAAGTACCATAAAATAATAACAACAACAACAACAACAACAATATAAAAATAAAATAAAATGAGACTGGGGGGTGTAGCTTGGAGGTAGAATGCCCCTGGTTTCAACCCCTGGTACAACAAAAGAAGAAAGAGAAAATGAAAGGAAAGAAAGAAAGAAGGAAGGGAGGAAAGGAAGGAAAGAAGAAAAAAAGATGGGAAAGAGAAAGAAAAATAAGCAGGGAGATGGAAGGTGTGTAACTCATAGAATCCTAAGTAGGGAGCTGGATGGGCTGTGGTCTCCAGTACCACAGACAAATCAAGATGGAGTAAACTTAGGATTCAAGGAATTGGGAGCTTTTGAACTGGACTTTAAATGAGAGGTAGAATTCCAGGAATTCTAGAAAAAGGGAACAACAAGAATAAACGTGTACAGAAATATTGTGACCAATAATATTTTGTATACGTTGACATTTGATTATAAGCATGATTTTTAAGAATTCAATAGCAATCTGCACATGTTGACTTGAACAACAGTTGATTCTGTAAAACTGTACAATTCAGGAGCATATTTGATCTCACTTCAATTGTATGCTTCTTGTGCCTGAGGGAGCCTGTCTCCTATTGGCTTGCTTTGCATTTTCCTTAAATGGCACTCAGTGAAAGTATCCACTAGGTGCTCAACCCAGTTGACCAACAGACTAGTAGTAAAAAGAAGGACTCCAGATAATGAAGAAGAAACCCCAGTGGAGTCAGGAAGGCAATCTAAAGGTAGGGGAGAAGGAAGACTGAGGTTCATTAGCTGAAATACTACCATCAACTGTGTGTACTTAAGTGAATATATCAACATAAATCTCAGTATTCAATATTAGGAAGGAAAGAAATGGGAAGGAAGGGTGGGGGAGCCCACCAAGTGCTGTGGGCATGTATATCATTGTCAACATGGTTTATATTATGATGTGAGACTATAATGCACCAATAAAAGCACATTATAAAAAAGCAGCTTTCTGGAAGATCCACAATAAAGGACCTAAAACCTGGGCATGATGGCACACAACTATACTCCTATTACTTGGGAGGCTGAGACAGGAGTATAACAGGTTCAAGAAAAACCTCAGCAACTTTACTTAGAGAGCCAGCCACAGCTACTTAGTGAGATCCTGTTTCAAAATAAAGAATAAAAAACAGGGCTGGGGGTGTAGCTCAGAGGTAGAATGCCCCCTGGGTTCAATCCCCAGCAACATACACACACAAACATGTTTGATAATAAAAAAAAAACCTCAGCAACTTATTGAGACTCTGTTTCAAAATAAAAAAATAAAATAGGGCCGAGGGCTCAGAGGTAGAATACTCCTGGATTCAATCCCCAATACCACACACACACACACACGCACACACACACACACACACACACACACACACAAAATGGCCTGAGAGCCTATAAACAAAGGAACAATTCTAAAAAGAAGATCAAAGCATTTTAAGAAAAAAAATGCATTTTTAATTGACAGATTTAATTGCCTTTTAAAATACCACTCCAAAAGAATGTTTTCCTCTCTTATTGTGGTAATGTTCAGTTAAATTTTAAGGTGAAATGGTTTATAAAAATCCATCACACAGTGTTCATCATATTTGCCATAATAATAAAAATTGCTTTGTTGCCATCAAAAGAAATGAGCATTTCACCTTTCAATATCTAGGATAGCCAAAAATGACTAAAACCATTTGTTAAGATAATTGCTTGTCAAATATTAAAAATTACAGCCATAATGAGATTCTTCACCCATAAAAGGAGGCTTAAAGTAACATTGAATTTTTTTCTTGTAGCCTGAAAATAGCAAAACAAATTTGTCCGTGTATGTAGTACTGGGTATTAAAACCAGGGGCATTCTATTACTGAACTACACCCATAGTCCTTTTTATTTTTTATTTTGAGACAGGGTCTCACTATGTTTCTGATGCTGGCCTCAAACCTGCAATTCTCCTGTCTCAGCTTCCGAAAGACTGGAATTACAGGCATATACCACCACACCTAGCAAACTAACTTAAAAAAGAACCTGTACATGAAAATGTAAAGGCAAAAAGTCTTATTTTTACAGATAACCCATTTTTAAAATGCATAAATACCCCATCCATCTATTCCTCCAATAATGAAAAAATGATCAAACATTAAACAGTGCTGGTTACACACACACACACACACACACACACACACACACACACACACACTGTGTTCCTAAGAAATACATTATCAAGAGACAAGTGTTTATTATAAAGAGAAGGCTGACTTTCACAGAAACGTCTGTTGGTTCTAATTAGTGTTAGTGCCTATGATGGATCTCAACAATATCCTGTTTACATTGTAATTACAGTTGTTTATTCCCTCAAAAAAAAGAAGAGAAATAGAGACTTCGAATTCTTTGCTTTTCCATACAACTTTTTCAGAATAAAACAAATTAGGTCAGATTTCAGCTTCTCAACTCACATTGGTCAAAAATGACAAGATCTTCTGTATTAGTTATCTATTGTTGAATAACAAATCACTTCCAAATAACAAGCTTTTATTATCACCCAAATTCTGTGGCTCAGGAATATGGGCATAGCTTAGCTGGGTGCCTCTGGCTCTGGTCTCTGATAAGCTGCAGTCAAGCTGTGGGTTGTGGCCGCACCATGTCCTACTTTGGAGAGAGAACACACATTCAAGCTCACTCAAGAGGCTGTTGGCAAGAGCCCTGGGCTCCTCTATTATGGCCTTCTCCACAGGCTGGCCACATGTCCTCATGACATGGTGGGTGATATGAAGAGAGAGAAGGAAAGGGGAAGGGAAAGAGGTAACCGAAGACCCAAGTCATAAACCACAGTGTTATTGTAACCAGTCTCAGAAGACACTCCATCAGCTGGGGGCCTGAATCCCAATACTTGGGAGGCTGAGACAGGAGGATTGAAGGTTCAAGGACAACCTCAGAACCTTGGATAGACCCTCAGTAACATAGTGAGACTCTTAAAAGGGTTGGGGTATAGCTCAGAGGTAGAATGGCCATGCATATAATCCCCAGCATTTCCCCCCAAAATAATGACACCCCATCTCTTCCACCATCTTCTATTTGCTAGAATATCCTCCAGGTTCTATCTGGGCAGTAGGGGAGGGGATTACAGAAGGGTGGGAATATCAGATGCTGGGAGTCCCTACATACCATCAGTCTGCTGCCACATCTTCACTCTGATCATACTGGCAAGCTCCACAAATATATTTGATTGATTTATATATTTATGCAAGTAATAAGTCCTACAAGCTGCAAATTCCAGGACCGGTAAAATAGCATTCTATAAACAGCTCCTTTTTAGGCCATGATGATGTAGTGGCACATGCTTGTAGGCCCAGCAACTTAGGAGGCTAAAGCAGAGGGATCACAAGTTTGAGGGCAGCTTGCACAACTTAGCAAGACTCTGTTTCAAAATAAGAAATAAAAAGGGCTGGGGATGTAATTCAGTGATAGAGCAATCCTGAATTTTATCCCCAGTACCATGAGAGAGAGGAAGTAAAAAAGGGAGAGAGGGAGGAGGAAGGAAAGAAGGAAGGAAGGAAAGAAGGGTTCTATTTAGTTTTATAAGAGGAACTTTGTTGGGGGTAGCTAGAGATACTGGGGCTTGAACTCAGGGGTGTTCTACCACTCAGCTACACCTTAGCCCTATTTATACTTTGAAACAGTATCTCACTAAATTGTTGAGTCTGGCTTCAACCATGCCAGACCTTCTAAGAGAAAATTTATGAAGACATTAAATCCCAAAAGAAGTGTAGTATAGAAATCAAACAATATAAATGATAATATTGGGTATTAGCTCTAACATTGTTCCTATTATTACCCATATTAGTGATAATGTAAACTCAACAATGCTCTAATGCAAGGGCTAGCAGTGTGGCTCAATGGAAAAGCACTTAGCTAGCCTCTATAAGGCTTTGGGTTGAATCCCCAGTGCTTCACAAACAAAAAAGAAACCTTCATATCTAAAGGTTCCACCATTTACAGATTCAATCAACTGTGGACAAAGAATATTTGGAAAAGTGCATAACTACTGAATATGTAGAGACTATTTTTTCTGGTAATAATTCCCAAAATAATATAGTATAATGGCTATTTATATAACACTTGCATTATATTAGGGATAATAAGTAATCTAGAGATGATTTAAAGTATATGGGAGCCCAGGCATGATGGTGCATGCCTGTAGTCCCAGGATTTGACAGGCTGAGACAGGAGGATCACAGATTTGAGGATAGTCTCAGCAGCTTATTGAGACTGTAAGCAACTTAGCAAGACCCAGTTTGGACTGCCTCTGATTCAATCACCAGTACCAAAAATAAATATGTATATGGAAGAAGTCAAGTGTGGTGGCAAACATCTGTAATCCCAGTACTTAAGAGATTGCAACAGGAGGACCACAGATTTGAGGACAGCCTCAGCAATTTAGAAAAACCCTCAGTGACTAAGTGAGACCCTATTTCAAAAGGAAAAAAAATTAAATAAGGCTGAGAGGTCTAGCTCAGAAGTAGAATGTCCCTGGGTTCCATCCGTAGTACAAAAAATTAATAAAGTATATGGATGGATAAGCATAGGCTATATGAAAATAATACATCATTTTATATAAGGCTATATGAAAATAATACATCATTTTATATAAGAGATTTGAGCATCTAATAAGTTTGGAATCAGCACAGGGTAGGATCCTAGAACCAATCTTTTGTGGATACCAAAGGACAGCACAGGGTAGGATCCTAGAACCAATCTTTTGTGGATACCAAAGGACAACTATAATATATGTGTGTGTGTTTATTTGTATATGTACACATATATATTAAATATATTTATGTATTTTTATTATTATAAGTAACTACAGATAAGAAGCAGGGACTTTGCTTATTGATTTATACGTGAGTATTAACACCACACCCCCTAGTTGCTACTTCCGTTTTTTGTTATTGTGGTTTTGTTTTGCTTTGCTTTGTTCTTATCCCATTCACAATCATCTGGTTTAGCCATCAGTGAAGTTCATGGGACTTAACTGAAGGCTAATGCATGAAATCAAAGTAGCTTATAGAATTATTAAATACCAGTAACTGAGAGGGGCTGAACTGGAACAGGCAGGTGGTGGGCTTACCAAAGGGAGCAGGTAGCTGGAAAGGAAGTGACAGGTTTGTCCTTTGCTATGTGGCTTTGTCAGCATTTATTTGTAAATATTCTCTGATAGGCAAGAGAGAATTGCTCGGAATCAGATGAGTAAATGCTTACACGAGTTTTCAAATGTAACGGTACATAAAAGGATCCTTGCCAGATGTCCGGAAACATACCATTGAAAATCATTTTGATTTTACAGTTAGTAGGATTATTTAAACTGCCTAAGTTATTTTCTATGTTGTTTTAACTTTGTCCCACACACCTTATTATGTAAACACTATACTAATGTAAATTATCTACCCTTTAAGGTTACTTTAAATGTTTTTACTTTTAGCCAAGTATCTATTTTTTTCTATGAAGAATTCTTTTGAGATCTGTCTACAATTTAAGCACACACAATTTTTTTTTGGCACTAGAGATTGAACCCAGGGAATTCTACCTCTAGGCCACACCTCCAGCCCTATTTTATTTTATTTTATTTTATTTTATTTTATTTTTGTGGTACTGGGAGTGGAATCCAGGGGCTTTTCTACCTCCAGGCTATACGCCCAGGCCTATTTTATATTTTATTTAGCAAACAGGGTCTCACTTAATAGCTGAGACTGGCTTTGAACCTGTGCAATCCTCCTGTCTCGGCCTCCCAAGCGCTGGGATTACAAGCATGCACCACCACGCCCAGCTTCTATTTTATTTTATTTTGAAACGGGGTCTTGCTAAGTTACTGCTTGCTGGCCTCAAAACTGCAATCCTCCTATCTTAGCCTTCCAAGTTCTAGGATTACAGGTGTGTGCCACTGCGCTGGACCAACACATACATACATCTTTAAAAGATAAATTTAAGCTAGGCATGGTGGCTCATGCTTGTAATCCCAGTACTTGGGAGGCTGAGACAGGAAGATCACAGTTCAGTCAGCCTCAGCTACTTAGTGAGGCCCTCTGCAACTTAGTGAGACACTGTTTCCAAATAAAGAATGAACTATGGCTGGGGGTGTAGTTCAGAGGTAGACTGTTCCTGGGTTCAATTGCCAGAACCATACACACACACACACAAAATAAGTTTATTGTCTGAGTGATGCCCATGAGATATTTATTCTATTTTCTAAGCTGCATTTACATAATAAATCATGAAATGAGCCCTACTGTGGGAAGAGAAGAGTCCCAAAGCCATAGTTAAGTCTGGCTTCTTTGGGGTCAGAGGAATTCCAGACCTTCACACTGCCAAGGGTGGGTCAGACAAGCAACAAATTGACCCAAAAGTAAGCCTAATGTCATTCCTACACCAATTCTGTGTACTAATTTACAATCTGCAATAAAAAGAAAATAATCTTCCCAAAAACCTTGTGCTGTCCTGCTTCAAACAACAAAATTGTTATCAGTTTCATTTCATATCCCACATGCTTATTTTCACTCCACTAGAGTGAAAAAATTACATGATAGATGCACCTAAGCCCTAAATAAGTGGTGATATTTGGGTTACAGCAATGATAGGCAATATTTAAGTTACCCAACTTCCTTCTGATGTTGTATTAGCTTCACGAAAATATTTAATAATTTTTAAATGGCTCATGAGAAGCCAGGCATGGTGGCACACACATGAAATTATAGAATTTGGGAGGCAGAGATGGGATAATTTTGGTTCAAGGATAGCCTTAGCGACTTAGCAATGCCCTTTGCAACTCAGTGAGACCCTGGCTGGGGGTGTAGCTAGGAGGTACAATGCCCCTGGGTTCTATCTCCAGTATCACAAAAAAAGTAAATAAATAAAAATAAAAAATAAATAAAGACTAAAAAATAGTGATGTGGGTATAGCTCGGAGGTACAATGACCTTGGGTTCCCTCCACAGTACTGCAAAAAAAAAAAAAAAATG
Organism: Muscardinus avellanarius; assembly: GCF_963383645.1. Lineage (NCBI taxonomy): Eukaryota > Metazoa > Chordata > Mammalia > Rodentia > Gliridae > Muscardinus > Muscardinus avellanarius. The sequence goes on from NC_137792.1 coordinate 72,076,538, forward strand.
ATTCATGGAAAAGAACAATTTCCAGTTGGAAACTATGCCTCCACCAAAACAAACAAATAAAATGGTTATGCTCAATCCAGAAGATATGTGTTTGCAATCCTCTGTTCTATCTAATCATCTGTTCTATCTGATCATTGCCTGATGGCCAATTTCTGGATTCTCTTAATTACTTGTTTTACCTGATGTGTACTACTATTTTAAAACATTCATTTTTGTTGGGCATGGTGATGTGCATCTTTAATCCAAGTACTTGGAAGGCTGGAGCAGGAGGATCACAGGTTCAATGCCAGCCTGGGAAACTTGGTGAAACCCCATTTCAAAATAAAATATAAAAAGGGCTAAGAAAATATGGACTTTGGATCACTGTATAGACTGTTAAATTTGATTTCTTATTACCTATTGTTAAAAAATAATTGTGTGAGACAGAAAAAAAAAGGGCTAAGAGTGTAAGTCAGTGGTGGAATACCTCTGGGTTCAATCCTTAATACCAGAAAAACATATGTTTGTATGCGTAATTCAATAGGAAATTGATTAATTTTAAAAGTAAAGTGCATGCGTAGGTATGTGAGTAAAAGAGAAGCAGGAGGGATAGGGAGAGCAGAAAAGGAGAGAAGAGCTGAGGGAGAGTCTAGAACATCTCCTGATACATACTTTGCACACATTAAGTAGTAGTTTTTCAGACAGGCATGGTGGCACCTGCTAGTAATCCCACCATTTGGATTTTTTTGTGTGTGTGTGGTACTGGGGTTCCTGGAAGCCCTTCTACCTCCGGGCTATACTCCCAGACCTATTTTATACTTTTTTATTTTTGGAAATAGGATCTCTTAAGCCAGAGTGTCTAACTTGGAACCTGTGTGATCCTCCTGTCTCCGCCTCCCAAGCACGGGGATTACAATCATGCGCCACCACGCCCGGCTAATCCCAGCATTTGGAAGGTTAAGACAGGAGGATTGTGGTTCACGGACAGCCTTAGCTACTTAGGCCGTTTGCAACTCAGTGAGACCCTGTTTCAAAGTAAAGAATAAAAAAATAGGGCTGAAGGTATAGCTCAGAGGTAGAATGCCTCTGGGTTTCCTTCCAGTACCACACAAAAAGTAGTAGTTTTCCACCATTTCTCTTCTTAAATAAGAAAATTCATGCCTATGTACCATGGAGCCTGAGATAATCTAATTATTGAGATGGATATAGACTTATCATCATTTTAGTTCATAGGGTATCTGTTAAAAACTCTATTTCCACCAGGCATAGTGGCCCACACCTGTAATCCCAGCAACTCAGGAGGCTGAGGCAGGAGGATATCAAGTTCAAGGCTAGCCTGGGAAATTTAGCCAAGACTCTGCTTCAAAATAAAAAAATCAATGGCTGGGGGTGCAGCTTAGTGGTAGAGTGCCCTTGATTTCAATCCCTAATACTGCTAAAACAAAATATACTACTATACCCCCTCAACATGCACACACTGATTTCATAACATCAAACCCTTATTCAAGGCCTATATTGTTTTTCTATATTGTTCCTATTGTCCTACAAGTGAAGTAATAACTCTTCTCTCACCAAACATGGTGATATACACTTGTAATCCCAGAATTTGGGAGACTGAAACAGAAGGATCGTCGGTTTAAAGACAGCTTCAGCAACTTAGCAAGGCCTTTGATGACTTAGACCCTGTTTAAAAAATAAAAAAAAAATAAAATAGGGCTAGGAGTATAGCTCAGAGGTAGAATGCCCCTGGGTTTAATTCCCATTACCATAAAAAAATTTTAAATGCTTCTACCTACTTCCAGGAACTCTATAATTGGACCTCACCTATTTGTCAAACTCAGTATCCAACTGATCCCCCATAGAAATCCTCAGCCTAGCTAGATTTATCTCCCTTTTTAGATCTTCCCCATAAAAGTATAAAATAATTGTGAAGCGAAATGCTGTGGTGCACTCTTATAATCCTAGTACTAGGGAACTTGGCAAGATTCTCTTTCAAAATAAAATGGCACAGCTCAAAATGCCAACTCCTCTTTGAGGCCTTCCCAGATGGCCCCAAAGCTGGAGCTAACTGCATTTATCCTGTCTTGTTATAGCACTTTTTCCCTCCCTTCCATCCTTTCTTTCTTTTTCTTTATTTTTTATGGTATTAGAGGTTGAACCCAGGAACTTTCTCCCAGCCTAATTTATTTACTTTTTATTTTGAAACAGTGCCTTATTAAGTTGCTGGAGCTGGACTCAAACCTGAGGTCTTCCTGTCTCAGCCTCCTAAGTACTGAGATTATAGGGGTGCAATACCATTTTGGGCTTTGCCATACCACTTCAATGAAAGTATAACAAAATATACAGAAACTGTCTACTAGCCAGGCTTGTAATCCCAGTGCTTGAGAGGCTGAGACAGGAGGATCACACAAGTTAGAAGCCCGCCTCAACTACTTAGGCTCTCAGCAACTTAGTGAGACCCTGTTTTCAAATAAATTATAAAATAGGACTGTAGTGTAGCCCGGAGGTAGAAAGCCACTGGGTTCCACCTCCCCCTCAGTGCCACCAAAAAAAAAAAAAGGTGCACACTTGTAATCCCAATACTTGGGAGTCTGAGACAAGAGAATCACAGGGTTGAAACCAGCCTCAGCAACTTAGTAAGGTCCTCTGCAACTTAGTGAGACCCTGTTTCCAAATAAGAAATAAAATCAGGCTGAGGGTATAATTTGGAGGTGGAGTGACTCTAGGTTCAACCCCCAGGACCAAAAAAGGAAAAAAAAAAAGATCTCTCTAACATGGAAGTATGAAGAAAGTATTGCTAGAGGGTAGGAGGTGCAACAAGACTGGTGGATTGGAGCCAGGTTGGAGAAAGCCTTGAGTGTCACATTCTAGAGTAAATCTTTATAATCACATGAATTTTGTGCAAAGGATTAATATGATCAAAAATGTGTTTTTCAGGAAGAACTTAGGGGAGAACTGAGAGAAGGTAGAATTCAGTTGAAAGATCATGGAGAGGGGTGGGGGTACTGAGATAGTCACCTCAATGATCTAATGGTGGCAATCTAAGGATTTCAACTTCAGGACAGACATCTGAATGAAGGGCATGGACTACATCTTTCTTTCTTTCTCTTTCTTTTTTTTTCTTTTTGAGCTGACCCTGATTCTTCACTTAACTTGTTGTCATGATGTCTATGCATGAAGCATTCCTGGGGAGTATAGACTAAAGAAGCTGCATGAGGCTGGGCTTAGGACAAATTCTAAAATTAAAAACTGGGTCAAGATCAACATTTCCTTTCTCATACCAGTTGGTGGGGCTTATGCTGGCCATGGACCCAAGATCCCACCTGACTGCAAACCCAAGAATTGTTTTAAGGACTGGGGGTGCAGCTCAGTGGTAGAGCACTTGCCTAACAAGTACAAGGCCCAACCCCAGCACCACAAAAAGAAAAAAAAATATTTTAAGAGACAGGAAGTAAAGCCAGGTGTGGTGGCATACGCCTGTAATCCTACTATTTCGGAGGTTGAGACAGGAGGATCATAGGTTCAAGGCCAACCTCAGTAATTTAGCAAGACCTTGTTGCAAAATGCCAAACATGAGAAGGAGGGAGGGGAAGGGAATGAGGCAGGAATTGGGTAAGGGCTAATTGGGTAATGTGTGCATGTATGCTTCCACCGTCTTGTGCTCCATTAAGATGCATGACTACAATGCACCAATAAACATTTTAAAAAAGAAAAAAAGAAAAGAAATTAATAAAAAGGGCTAGTGATGTAGCTCAGAGGTAGAATACTCCTGGGTTCAATCCTGAGTACCACACAAAAACAAAGAGATAGGAAGTAAAAGAAATGACATGTTGCACCAGTCCTAGAAACTAGAAATTAAATCTTATTTTTTTTAAATGCAAACAGTGCGGCCGGGCATGGTGGCGCACGCTTGTAATCCCTGCACTTGGGAGGCTGAGACAGGAGGATCACACAGGTTCAAAGCCAGCCTCAGCTACTGAGTGAGGCTCTCAGCAACTTAGTGAGACCCTGTTTCCAAATAAAGTATAAAATAGTCTGGGAGTATAGCCTGGAAATAGAAAAGCCCTGGGTTCCACCCCCAGTACCACAAAAAAAAAATGCAAACAGTGCTGGCCATGGTGGTTCAGGCCTGTGCGCTCAGATACTCAGGAAGCTCAGGAAGGAAAACTACAAGTTCAAGGCAAGCCTGGGCAACTTAGTAAGACCCTATCTCTAAATTAATTAATTAATTAATTAAAAGGCTGGGGATGAGCCCAGTGAGGTGGCACATGCCTGTAACTCTAGTACTTGAGAGGCTGAAACAGAAGGATCACAGATTCAAAGAAAGCCTCAGCAACTAAAGGAGGAGCTCTGCAACCTAGTGAGATCCTCTACCAACCAAAGACATTATAAGGACTGAGGGTGTAGCTAGGAGGTAGAATGCATCTGGATTCAATCTCCTGTAAAACATACACACACACAGAGTGCTCAAGCTCATGTGTACAGCACCCCTGGGTTTGAACCCAAGTACTGCAAAAGGGAGGGAGAAAGGAAGCAAAGAAGGAAACAAGTTATGTGATAGTAAAAGAACAAAAAAGTGACTTCTGGATAACTCACTGTCAACAGTCATGGAATTGTTTCAATTATACACATTGATATTCCCTCTTCTTTTTAACAAAGTATTTCATGTTTTGGAAAACAGTGGATCGCACCTTTGTTTTTAACAAAGATAGCATCCCTCTGTAGACTTCAATTTACTGTTGTTTCTTCTTTCCTCTATCCAGTCAGATATCATTTGCCCCCTGGAGCATTTTCCCTTTACATAGCAAGATCCTGAAAGTGATGTCATTCAGACTTGGCAGATGATTGTGCTTTTTGCTGGGCCTCCTTGGGCTGGTCACTTTGGAATGTTTTTTTTTTTTTGTATTTTTAATAAAAATGGAGCAACTAACTGTCCAAATGCACTTCAGTCTCCCTGAACAGGATTACATTTGGCATGTTGACATTGATCTATATTGGAGTTTCTTTTTCTTTTTACTTTTTCATAATTAGGTGAGACTCCAGGAAAATGTTGGAAGTATCAAGTTAGAAACAATCACCATAAATTTTCTGGTGAAAGCAAGTGACCACATCTAGCCTAGTACTACTTGTGAAGCTCTGTTCCGGTCACTATGCACACAAGAGATAGGTTTTCTGTCTCGAAGGAAATTACATTTTGCTCTGTTGATTCATACTTTATGCAAAGGATAGTAAGTCATTTTCACTTAGGATAGTCACACTGTAGGACAAACACAGTATCCAGAGAGACTGAGGCTGTCCTGTGCAGCTTTATTGTGGCCCCCTTTGGACAAAGGCCCAATCTTTCTGTCATCTGAGAGAGTCTTTGATTTAATGGGCAAAAGTCCGGGAGTAATTAAGATAATAATAGTACACACCCAACAAGAAAAACATGTCATGTTTAAAGAAGAAACCCCATCAGCATTGAAGGCAGCAATTCTACATTTTCGAGGAGGGAAAAGAGATCTGGAGATCAAGAGTAAAAGCCAGCAATGAATTACTAAGCTCCTTTTTGGCAGAGAGAAAATTTTACTACTTCGTTCTATGTTTCTCTGGTGAGATCATGGTAGTGGAAGAAGGTAAGGTGTGACAATTTCCCCAAAGTTGAAACTTTTGAAAAAAAAAAAAACCTTTTTTTTATCATAATGTAAAATAAAAATTACCAAAGGGCATGATCTTTATTGTTTCATTTGGCTTTAGGGCATTTTTATCTAGTCACTAGTAACTTCTAGCCTTTGTTTAAACCCTCAAAAAAGACTTATAAATAACACAATAAAAGCCTCATAACACCATTTCAGATGTTTTCTTTCTGTTAAATCTAATTTTTCTGACTTATCTCTTTGAAGACTTCTAGATATTTACAACATAATGAAAGTCTTGTTTCTCTAACTCAAGGCCTTTATGCAAAACATAATCATAAAAGACATTTCTATTTAATCCAGAAAACATTACATTTGGGAAATTTTCTTTCTGATTTCAAAAAAGTTTCAGTTCAACCTGATTCCCTTGTATCTATTTCCAAAGACTCATTCACAATTGTTTTTTCAGAAAACACTTTCCCTCAAATTATTCCAAACACCTTGTTACTCATGAGCGCCTTGCTGAATATCTCCAGTGCAGAGCTAATTTATTTTTCTCAGCTGCTCCACCAAACCTTTCAAAGCTAAACTTTCCTTCCCCAGGTAGTTATAATTATTTTTTATCAAGGTAATTTCTTAATGTTGCATGCAAGAAAAATATAAGCTATTTTCCTGAAAACACCCACTTTCAAGCAGTATTGCAAAAGTAACAACAACAAAAAAGTAGATGACGTGCATTGCTTCCTAATGGCTCTGAGAGAAGTTGCCTGATTTTCCAATTTAAGGCCTCCCCAACACCCTTGTTGGGGAGCGGTGTCTCCCTTCTAATCCCAGTATGAGCTTATGGTCGCTTTTTAAGGCAATTTATGTCCTGTGAATTTCATCAAGCTGGAAGGGACTAATAAATGAGAAGTCATTTGCAGAATCAGGGTTTGTTTCAGAGGTCCGAAGAAAATCCTTGACACACCATATTTGAAAATATTTTAAGTAAGATTGAGTAAATACTTAAGCCTCCCCCCCGCCCCCCCTCACTTTCATGGGCCTGTAGCCATATTACTCACCCTCAAAGAATTCATCAAGCCGGGTGTGGTGGCAACGGCTTGTAATCCCAGCAATCAGGGAGGCAGAGACCAGAGTATCTGAGTTCGTGGACAGCCACAGCCTCAGCTACTTAGTGAGGCCCTCCACAATTTAGTGAGACTCTGTTTCACAATAAAGAATAAAAAATAGGACTGGGTTTGTAGCTCTGAGGTAGAATGCCCCTGGGTTCTGTCCCCAGTATCGCAAAAATTAATAAATATATATATATATAAAGAGACTAAAAATTAGGGCTGTGGGTGTAGCTCGGAGGTAAAATGTCCCTGAATTTCATCCCCGGTACGGCAAAAAAAAAAAAAAAAAAAAAAGAATTCATTAATATTCAACTGGCTCACAAATTTGCTGATGTAGCAAAAGAAGTTTAAAGTTAAAAAAGATATTGCCATTTTTCTTTAGAGGCCATGTCATAAACAACTTTCTTCTCACAGCATTGGAATCTCCTGAATTTAGGTAAGGAACTTAACTTTTATGTGCAGCAATCCAAACAAATTTACTTACCAAGCTAGGCCTTAGAAGCCCAGAGAAAGCCTTTCACAAGGACACCCGCCTTTTATAAACGATCTGAGGATTTAGCAGCTCCTTCAGTCACATCTGATAGCCCGGCAAACTTTCAGTCCTGTCCCAGGAAGGTTTTTGATGATGTTAGCTGGGAAACAATATCTAGTAGTAATAGTTTTTAGAACCCACTGAAACAGTACACGTTATTAGTTTTTTTGGAAACCTTTTCCTAAAGAGAAAATCTTGATCTGTAAAACTTTTTTGGTTCACTTTTCAAAACAGTTTTGCTGACCCTGGGAGACCCCGCTGTCCTACCCTCTTCCCCTCCCAGACTCCTAAAGCCTCAGCCGCCAATAAGACCACCTAAGGCTTCTAACGCCTCAAGTCTCCCAGACCCCCCCTCACAAAGAAATCCAATTCAAGGTTTTACATCAATTCTACAAATTGTTACAGTAAAATGCATGCGCGAATTAAGTAGACCAAGAAGCTAGAGCGTTGAGCAACGCGGAGTCGGTGGTTTTATTTTTATACTGATCGTCTGTGCGTGCTTGTTTCACTGTTCCTGTTTTCTTTCGACACCTAATTTTTTTCCAGAGCCCGTGAGCGTTTCTCGACTATCCCGCGTGCAATTTACAGGCTGCGATAACTTCGGCTTCCCTGGGGCAGTGCGGGGGACGCAGGGCGCGGCCGCAGCTGCCAGCTCACGGCTCTGCTCTAGGCTATCCGCGGGCGAAGCCTACGGAATCTGGAGTCCAGCACTGGAGTCTCGGAGATCTGCCAGGAAAGCAGCCCCCACTAAGGTCCCAGGCATGTGAGCCGAGAAGTTTCTCTGCAGCTCAATGCGCCAGGCTGCCCAACTGCCCCGAGGTCCCTGTTGCCCCTCAGGCGTCTTTGCCCAGGGCCGCTACCCATTGCCCTTCCCGTCCAGATCCCCTCTGAGTTTAAGCGCTGCTTGCTCAAATATTTGTCCCACACGGGTATGGGGGAGAACAAGAAATAGCATTCATTTTTTTTCGACAGCTTTCAGGCACTATTTTATATGGGGTTTCTTCCAAGTTTTTTATTATATTTTGCAAATATATTAAAACATTGAAGAACTGTAGAACAGGAACGGCTGTTTACGTTCCCCTCCACGCCAATATGCAACAACTGTTAGCAGCATAATGCGATACGCTGTCTCTACGTGCGCGTTCGCTGCACCGTTTGAAAATGCAACAGCGGGACATCTCGTCTCTCTATACTTCGACTTGCATCTTCTAAGAATGAGGACATTTTTCTACTTACTTTTAATATTATTCTCGCACCTATGAAATAGCATTGTTTCTAACAGAATCTGCCGCCGAGAATAAAGTCTCCTTTTCCCTTCCGTTTTCCCGCTTCAGTCTTAAAATCAGTTTCCCCTCTTGGACTGGACACGTGCAAACAATTGTTCCCTCCCTTCGTGCCGTGTCCCCTCAAAACAGACAGCCAGGACATAAAGGGGGCTTGTTTTGTTCCAGGGTTTTCTCCAAGAACTTGACAGAGCGGCCAGGACTTGGGTGTCCCAAAGACCGCGACTCAAAAGTGTTGCCAGAGCGCCACGTTCATGCAGTCTGAGGTTTTGGTAGTTCCCCCCCCCCCGCCTTTCCTCTCTCAAATCATTCCAGGCACCCCCGAAAAGCACAACGCTAAGCCATCGAGTGTTCTCCTACCAGCCTAAAGGATACCGCGAGGGGACCACCGAGAACATTGTGGCATCTGTCGGGTGGGTCTCTGGGTGCGCGCTGTGCTACCTAGTGTCCTTGGTTTTGAGTTTTTCCATTCTCCCTTTTTTTCCTCCTCGAACCCCTAACAGTTGGCTCAGTATTTGGTTATTTTGGGCGCCCAGTATTCTCCTCGGCCCTTCCCGGCTCCGGGCCAAGGCCGTGGCGCAGAGTTGCCCGTACAGCCGCCCCCCTTCCCTACCGCTCCCTCCTTTCCCCTCCCCCCTTCCGCCCCGGGCCCCGGAGGGAGCGCGAGAACGGGGGCGGGAGCCGGACCGCGCTTGGCCACGCCCCCTGCGCCGGCTTTTTCTAGGGCCGCTCCTGGAGACTGGTCGCCGCCGCTCCCGCTTGCCAGGCCGGTTGTGCAACGTTCAGGCCTCGCGCTCTCCTCCGCTCCGCTCATCCCGCATCCGCCACGCCTCTCTCCGAGCTTCGGCTGCTGCCAGCGCCCCAAGCGCCCTCCGTGCGGTCACCCCGGCTCCAGGCTCTCGGTTCCTGTTGCTCCACGCCGGCACCTCCCAAGTCGCGGCCGTGCACCCCGCCCTAGCCCTCGCCCTCTCACTCACTTTCTCTCTCCCTCTTTCTTTTTCTCTCTCTCGCTCACTCTTTCTCTCCTTTCTGCCTCTCCACCCACCTTTTTCTTCCCCTCTCTGGCTTTACTTGCTTGTTCGCTAGCACTCAGACAAGGCGAAGCAGCTTCGCAGGAAAATCCCAGAAACCTTTGCAAAAAAAAAAAAGCTTACAATGAAATTTAAGAAGTTCTTCGATTTCGGCGCCATTTTCGAGTGGAGCAAGAGGTGACATGCGAATTTTTTTAAAAGGGACTTGTTGGCTGGCGTTTTTCTCAATTGTAACGCTGGTTACGGCCAACTGAAACAAATCGGGTGATAATTCTGTAAAAAGTTATTTGTCGCTTTGGGGTTGGAAAGCACATTGGGGCGGGGCGGGGCGGGGCGTGGGGGTAAAACAGATCTTTAAAGTGTTTAGCAAATGTTTGTGGCCTCCACATTTTCGGGGAAAGGGATCCGAAGAAGTTAACCTTGGAGGGGCGGGAAGAAATAACCGAGTAAGGGGCTGTGACCTCCTGTCAGCCTCGCCAGGGTCGAGAGAGCAACTGAGTTCGACGCGATGTAAATGGACTTTTGGTGACTCTTATTTGTAAGCACTGAACTAGGTCTTGGAAAGAAATGTGAGATTAATTTTCCATTGTCTCTCCCGAATTAAAACTTTCAGGGTTGTTTAGTTTTCCCCGTAGGAAACTTGACGTTGGAAAAGTTTGGCTCAAATGCGCTGAGGGAAGGCAAGTCGCGGGTTTTGGGTGTAGGGAGCTCAAGGCATCTGCAAAATTAAAACACAATACGTTGTAAAATGTGAACAGAGGAAGAGGCGTATTCTTTGGCTCTTGAATCACTTGACTAAACACGTTGCAGTTCTGAAGGGGGTGGGGCTATTGTAACTCGAAAGTATCGATTCTTTTGTCTATTGTATCAGCGACTGACCCTCTCCTGAAGTGACCAGAGGCCTCTTTGTACTCTCTTTTCGTAAGTAAATTTCACTCTCAGGGGATGTACATGGACAAAGGGAGCTAGGTGGCTTTTTAGATATGTTAGTTGTTATGCTGTCATTGGGAGAGGAGAAAGGGGATAAGTGAAAGGTATAAGTGCATTTGATTTCAGTGAGTTAGTTCACAAAGAAATCTGGAAGGACCTTCACCTTTGGCATCAATGCGATTTGAAGAAACTTAAAGTTTTTAAAGTAGACAACTAAGGACACGTTAATTAGTGAGTGACTTTAACATCTGATGTGGTGGATCCCCTATTTGTGCGGGGCATAAAATATTTAACTGGGAGAAAGTTAGAACTTCTAAAGAATAATTGTACAATTGCTAAACATTTTCTTTTTCTTTTTAAGGGCAACCAGCGATGGTTTTTCTCCATTAATCCCCAAAGATCACTGTAAAAGCTGTTTGTAAATATCACAGCCAAACAAGATGGGATTTAGGGACACTTAATTGGCCCGATTTAGGGAGTGAGGGTATTATTATTAATGACTTTGTGACATGAACAGTGTTTTTGTTAGCACCAGATCTCAGACTGTGGTGTTAGGAATTTTGTATTTAGTCTCATTAAGTACTCCGCTCATTTTAATAACTACAAAATGGGACACTTAACATTCTTTATACTGGTAATTAAAAAACACACTTAGATACTTTAAATATCTATTACTTGAAGCGAAATGTATGTTAACTTTCAAAACCACTGTAGTTTTGTTTAGATTTTCTTGTTTTAATTTTTAGGTTTGTAATTAAGGATTTTAGGGTGGGGTTTTTCCTATGCTTGCCTATGTTTTTTTTATTTTTAAGCAAAAGGAGAGGAATGCATGTAAGTTACTACTAATACATATCCATTTTTAAAAGAAAAAAAACGTGGTATGTAATGAGTTAATCATTAAGGAGTATGCACAATGCCGGCCATTTCAGGACGTGAAAGAGTTTCTGTGGAGCTGCTTGAAACAGGAAGAAGGGAGTTGACATCAAGTATTTAAACTTTCTGATTTGTTTCGATAGGTGACATGGATAGGAAGAAACTAATAAATAAGTTAAAAACATCAAGGCATTTCATCTACAAACAATTCTCCATGGTTTGCCATTAAAAATAACTCAAAAGCGAAGTGTTTACTGTAAGAATGAAAAAATACTAGCAGTAAATTGAAGAGGATATCTGATGCTTTTAAAGATTTAGCATCCATATTTCAAGGCTATAGTAAACCATAGAATTGCTGAAGCTACCAGACGGGTTTTGATTACCCCTTTTATCTATGTCTATTCCCAATAAATAAAGTTTATTTTTAAATGGGACAATACAAGACACAAAATAAGCAGCATGATAAAGTTTCATCAAGACTTGAAAGCTCACAAGAGTGACCCAGATGTTGCCAAATTGTCTCATTTATTTAATCTTATTTTTCGTCTACGATTCAGAGGTAAGATTCTCTTCATCCCTAATTCCTATCTCCAATCCTGCTTTGCACCACTGCAACTTTCCCAAGACTTGTCTTCTGGGAAGGGGAGGGATTGAAAAGCACACCCTCCCTCCAACCTGCAGATCTTGGAAACTGGACCGTGAAGTTACTAAAAGTACACCAACTGGGAGCAAAGTGTCCTAGTCATAAATTTTACTTAATTCTGGCCCTCAGACAGGGAAGATGGGGAGGGGCTTCTTTCCAGTCGACTAGTCTTCTCACCAGCAGGTATCTCAGAGCGATTCTCCCTTCATTGACCCAGAGGGGATACAGCAGCAATTCATGTTTTGAAGTGCTCTAAATGATTCAAAACGTGAGGCGCTGCTATACTCCCTCGAGGGGGAAGGTAGAAGGTGGGGATTCGCCTGTCACGACCAGGGTTGGCTCCCTGCAAAGCTGTCTCAGGAGCAGGTAGGTGTGGGGGGGGTCTATGTTTCTCCCTGGTCAATCTGTACTCCCGCCAACCCGGAGGAGCCCAGCACTGCTCTGCCAGTGGGGGTGAGGGGCAGTAGGTTGGGCTCCCAGGAGCAGGAGGTGCACACAGCAGGGACATAGTGCCCAGCACTCAGCCGTGCCCTAGCAGCGGGAACAGTACTGCAGTAATTGATCAGTGCTCTGCAGTATTGTTCTGCTGCCAGGGTAAGTCTGAGATTTCTGTATGGGCCCACCCACAGGGTAAGTCTCATTCCACTGACTACATCCCAAGTGAGGAGACTGGCATTTGCCTTCCAGGAAACATATACGAGTTTTTGAAAACAGGACTAGATGAGACAGATACTTAATTTTAGCACCCTCTTTTCCCTGCCCAGGTAAAACTGAAATGATTAATTTAAAAAAAAAAGCCATTCCTGGTCATCTATTAGAATACTATTCACAAAAAACAATGAAGAAAACTCATCTTCAGGTCCCAAACAACAAAATGGGGTGGGGAGGGGGTGTGGAAGCAGGGAGGGTGGCTGCAAGCAGTCATTCCCCACTGCTTTCAGAGTTTTCTGGCGGATTGCTCAAGTCTTGGTTATGGAAAGGACTTTGGAGTTCAGCAAAGATTAACAGGCCCCTTTCCTGCATCTCCCCTCCTTTCTCTTAACTGGAAGACACCCACCCTCAGGTTTAAAATCTGAAGCCTACAATGCAGAGCAGGAACCTAAGAAACTCTGGAATGAGGCTTTATGAGTCTGGCTTTTGCCCCCCTCTCCCTAATTCCTGTCCCAAATTTCTACCCAGGAGGCACTGCCCCCAACTTTGTCATCCCAGACTGGGATGGCCCAGTGACAGGGCATTAGCTTGACAGCTTCTGAGGAAATGGAAGAACCTCAGTTATCAATCCAAGATCCCTTCCCCTTCATGACACCAAAATCGTGGACACTGGCTAGTTAGTGTTGCAGATCAGTCATCCCCTAAAGCCACTCCCACCCCTCATTAGATTGGCCCTTTGAGCCCTCTGTGAGAAAATGGGACAATCCTCTAGGAACAGAACAGCTGGCTTACAAGAGAGGACTAAGTCCCTGTGTAAAGTCCTATTTTTCCTGTGAGGATCACTCTAGATATTTTTCTGATTCAAACCATGGGCAGGCAAAAAAATGGGCACTACTAGCAAAACTGAAGACCTGAGAATCATTTCCCGTGTTTTTGTCGTGTTAAAAGACAAAACACAATCCTCTTGTGTGAAACTGATCTTCCAGGGAGGGGGTGGGTGGGTGGGTGTGGAGCCCCAGAAGATTTCCAGTTTGGGGAAGCCCAAGGTTTCAAATAGTCCAGAGGTTGGTGGGCGTCAGGCTCTAGCTGCCCGAAATACTCGCCCTCCTAGGCTCCCCTTCTGCCCAGCATGGACCCTTAGGCTCCCAGGGACCTCAGCAGCTCAGCAATCTGGGGCCTTGGCGGCCACTGGTCACAGTAACCATGGTTCCCAGGCCTGGAAGCTCCTGCCTGCTCAGGGTCGGGCCTAGCCAGGCAAACAGGTTCACACTGGTCTTTCTATGCACTTGGGGCAGGAGGAGGGGCATCTTAAGACTGCCCTGCCTTTCACTAGCTTCCTTTATCCCTTTCTCTGGGTTCTGTACAGTTCTTCCTAGAGCCAGGACAGAGTGCCACCAGTGCTGGAGGCCTCCAGCCCTAACAGAAGTCAAGGCCCACGCCATCAAACTCCCTCCAGGGGGTGTCTGCAGGACCCAGGTGAGACCTTGAGCATAAATGGAGGGGAAGGGAGCCACTTTGGTGATTTGCTTTCTAGAATCCAAGCCAGCCTTTGACCAGAGCTCTCCAGAGCCACCGAAAATGAGTTCTTTCACACAACTCCCATGATTGCATGGTGCCCTTTTCCAGCTTAAAACATTCCTTACACCTTTATTTACACAAAATTTCAGTGTGCCTGGATTTTCCTCCAAGGAAAAAATGTGAATAAATCAGTATTTTAGCCAAACATTTCTGTGTTGATTAAGAAAATAGCAATCAGCTGTAGTGGCACAGCTTGGGAGGCTGAGACAGGAAGATCATGGTTTGCAGACAGCCCCAGCTACTTAGGCCTTCTGCAATTTAGTGAGGCCTTGTTTCAAAATAAAAAGAATAGGGCTGGGGGTATCATTCAGAAGTAGAATGCCCCTGGGTCCCATCCCCAGTACCACAAAAATTAAGAAAAGAAGATGGCAATTAGTTCCAGACTATAAATTCTCTTTAACAACTCCCCAAGGTACTTTTTTAAATTATTTTTTTCAACCTTACTAAATGTGCATCATAATGTGGAAGACTTATGTGTATAAAGTGAATCAATTTATACTCAGCTGATTGATTCAACATTTACCACCTTCAGTGGGGCACCTGTCCATTGTTTTCTTTTTTACTTCAGAAAACATGTTATTTTTTAGTAAGCTCCGCTATGAGCATGGGCATTGTATAAAGTTTATTGGACAGACGTAGTACGTACACTAGGAAAAATAGCCTCACTCTATATCTAAAATGGCAATTCTGTAAGTCGTAGGATAAGATATAAAGGTGACTTTAATAAAGTAGAATTGAGTATAATTTTATAAAAATTTTAATTACAGGAATATATTTTGAAGGCATCCAGCACCTCCAGTTAGCAGTATTGATTTCTCCCTCCCAACAGAGGAACACTACATCAATACTCTTGGCGAGAATCTGGACATGAAGACTCCTGTTTCAAGAAAATATAATCATCTTTCAAAGGCTACAATTTATATGCATTTTTAATTCACTAGGTATTGAAAGCCATCCAAGTGTCCTACCATAGTGGGGTAAAATAGAATTAATCATTCAGTGTAATATACATTCTTTTAAATATCACTAAAAATGTTTTATGGTCTGGAAGTTGCATCCTCTCCCAGTATTTCTTTCTTCCTGCCATTCCCCCTTATCTATGCTTTTGGGATCCAGTTGGCATGTAAACTTGTTTTTTGCACTTAATGAGTCAGTCATGATGGGAGCATCAATTGATTTGAACAAATGTGTATCAATGTTACTTGGAAAACTAGATACCAATAACCAGGGCCACAGAAAAAAGCAGTGGTTGCAACTCTATAAAGTTGTATTTGTGCACACAAAGACTAAAGCAGAACCCCAAACAGTAAAACAGTTGGATATACTCCAGTGTGGGGAGACCAAACAAATGTATGCAGCTTTTGATTTCCATTATTACAGGCTATGTCCAATTAAAAAAATTTAATAAGGACTCTGCTGTGCACATTATTTTACTGGATGTTTTAAAGCACCATACCTGTTGACCCATCCAGGCAGAGGGGACAGTAGAGGACTGGATCAATTACAGGAATCCTGGACTATAGAGCTCAGGACAACACTTGTATATCCTATAAGGCAGCTTTCCTGAGAGACTTCAAGATGAAAATAGAAATAGGTTCCAAAAGCATGTTTGGGAAGATAAATGAAAGTTAACTGATGAAATTAAAGATGAGTTGGGAAGTATATCCAAATTCCCAACTTGGATATACATTTTCAGCAATCTATCTTCCCATTGGGCCTGCAATAGTAGTCTCATAACCCGAGCACTTTACATATACATCTGTACTTTGAGTTACTACATTTCTCCTAATTGAAAAACAATGTACATATACCATTTGTGGCAAATGTGTACCTCCCTGCCACTGCACACCCACCTCATCCCTACCCATTAGTTACTGCTTACAAAATGAACTAGACCTACTAGCCCTTTCCTAATATTCACCTGACAACTACCTCCCTCTTGGGCTCCCCAACTGATCTCTTTACCACATTCAAAAGGGCTTAAGCCCCCGTGGGGATAGTAAATTAGTAAATTGAATCATTAGGGAGGAGCCCTAAAATACTTCCTCTTCCTGTGGTTGCCACAGGCCTGGAGCACTCCCCCACACGCTGGAGCTCTATAATCTGAGCAGTGGCTGAGAGTTAGGGAAAGTGGTCCTGGCTTCACTACCAGAGTCAGGATGCTGAGAACTATGCAGCAGGCTGAGACACTTGGTTGCTTTTTGAGGCCTGAATCTCAAGAGGCAGCTCCCTCACCTGTTCCCTGTCCTCAACTCCACTCCCTGTCTAGGCCAGACTGTTATCCAAACCAGATCTTTATGTCAGACACACAATCTGCAGAATCACCATAAGCCCAGCATCTCACATTTCTATCATCCTGTTATTCACTTTTCCCAAATGCTCTTATCTCTGTTATTTGCCACAGCCTTGAAATATTAGTAGGGCAAGGGGATCAGAAAACAGTTACAACCGTGCAAACTGGGATTCCTGGAGGTCAAGGATATGTGTGAGGCTAGTGTCTTGGGACTGGTCCTCAAAATCCCATTCTTTGCTGCTTGTGTCCTAGCCTGTTAATCCAAACCCACTACACAATAACTAGAACAGGAAATGGAGTTGAATTCACATGTTTGGTTAGAAAAATTCCAGATGAAACTAGTTTTATGATGAGCTGGATGCTTTCTGGGTGAGGCCCAAAGTGGCCTCAGTATCATTATTTAGTGTCACTAAATAATGACTATAAATTACCCAGCTGTGCGCAAGCCAGTGTACACAAAGCAAAAAAGCATGATTTAAATGGAAATCTCTTGATATCTTCTATAGGTGTGGCCAAGTTAATATTAAGGCAACAAATAGAATGTTATGCTCAATGATAGGTGTTAATTTAGTCACTCAGAACCTTTTTGGCCATTACAAATAATAATTATAAAGACTACCTAGAAGCTTGGAAAATGCTTAAGAAGCAAGTTTAAGGAATAAAGGCTACAAAATCATATGACTGAAAAGATGGAGCAAAAACTGAGGGGAAGCTGCAAAGTAAGCATTTTTATTGCATAATGGGTAGTAGGTGTATTAGACCAGGTTTTTCTCTAGATTTTTTAATGATTTTTTGTTGTTGTTATGTTGCCTTTTTGGTATGTTTTCACATATCATCTAAAAAGTCCTTAGGGGTCATGAGTGATACAGAAATTTGGGGCCAAGGATACACAGACCTCAGACATCTCGGGGATCATCATGTCACGAGATACCACTGTGCACTTGTGACAGATTGATAACTGAAAGGTCTGGGAGCCTCTCATCTTCAAAGCAATACATGTTGTAAGTATTACAAGACCAATCTATGAAAGTATCAGGAGGAAAGTGGGTGCCAAGGGGTAAGAGCATGAGTTGTATTTTAAAAGGAGTTTAATAAAAGTGTTTCCTTTGTGTCTTTATTGCTTTAAAATTCTATTTAGGGAATTGACACGTACACAGAGTATTTGGTTTTATGTTCAGGCTAGAATGTCAAAACACTGTTTGCTGAAGCAAACAGCAACTGGAAAAATACTAACGGTGAACAATATAGACATAAAGTCATCCTTATATGTTGAGTCCAAACAAGTGGTAAAAAAATTTCATGAACAGAAAGTCACATAAAAAGAAAAATATGCTCATTTCAGTATTTTTAAGCATAGAAAGTAGGAGCATCTAATAAAATGGAATAGGTTACTTTCACTTAAAAAATGTTTCTGAACATAATTTTGTGACATAAAATTGTTTTTCTTGAAAAATGTTTAGTGATAAAAGAAAACTGCAAAATATTTTCCCTTCTCTGCATTCTGCATGCATACTTTTGTATTGATATACAGATAAAAGGTTGGGAGGAAATGTATTGAAACACTGTAGTGGTTATCTTTGAGTTGTGGTCTAATATGTGATCAAAAATAGATGCTAGGGGCTGGGAGTGTATTTAATTGGAGTATGCAGTGGGCCCTAGGTTCAATCCCCAGCACTCTCCCCTCCAACAAAAATGATGCTAAACTATTTTTGCGATGTGTTCCTAATATGTAATATGAATATATTGGGGACATTTTGCACTCATAGTTTTGTATCAATAATATGGAAAAAAGATTAGGAGGAAGTATACCAACAATCTGAAAGTGGTTATCTCTGTGGAACTCTAGGTGATCAAAGAAAGATGCTAAACTATTTTTGCGATGTGTTCCTAATATGCACTATGAATATATTGGGAACATTTTGCATGCGTAGTTTTGTATCAATATACAAACAAAATGATGGAGGGAAGAAACCAAAAATCTAATAGAAATTATCTGTGCTTTGGTTTTATATTTTTTAGTGTATAAAGATTTATTTTAAGCCACGGAAAGCAAGAAGACAACTCCCCCCACACGGGGGTGTGGTAGGGAAATCTGAAAAAAAAGAGTAACCTGTGGTTTGCTTTTATAATAAAAGTAAGGTGCAGAATTATTTTTGCAATGTGTTCCTGAATGTCATATAAGTGTATTTGGGACATTTTGCATCCATAGTTTTGTATCATATATGAGAAAAAAGCTAAAAAGAAATATGCAAAAACTATAATGGCGGGTGTATTCATTTCGAGTCACCCCCTCATGCCATCTTGGCATGGGGCTGTATTTCTATCTTCTGTATTTCTATCTTTCTAATAAACTTCTTTAAATCTTCAAAAAAAAAACCTATAATGGCAGTTATGTCTGGGCTTCTAGTATTATAGATGTTTGTTTATGCTTTTATGGATTTCCAAGAATACTTGTATAAACAAATTAATTACTTTTATAGCAATAATAAAATATCTTATTTTTAGAAATGAGTTTGTATTTATTTAAAAAAAAAACACCTGAACCCATGACCTGAGAATGGGGAAAGACTTACAGTTTGGGCAGTAGCAAGCCTAGAATACATTTTCAAACCTATCTGGGAAAATCATAAAGAGTTTCAGTTGGATTTCCAAGTGCAAATGTGCGTTTTCATTTGCCCTTGGCAAAGGAAAAAGAAAGTATACTTTTAAAATATAACCGTGACAGAATAATATTACTAATATTGCTAAACAGTCCCCCATCTAATCAAAGTAACACTTCAAGAAGTAAAGAAAGTTGAAACAGGCTCCTTTTCCTCTAGGAGCAATTCAGGAAGGCAGTGCTTGGATATTTGCCCAGGGCTTCCAGACACTGGCCAGTTTGGGGCATGCCTGTGTCAGGAAAAAGACCTTACAGAAAGTCCAATTCCACTTAGCTAACTTTTTGCAGATGCAGACAAAGCTCTCTGCATTTTCCACAAATTCAGCCAGCTCCCTAATAACCCTGGTGTTGGAGAATACCTGAGACCTGCCACCAATTTAGGCATTCCGTGTCCTGGTAAAAAGATTTGGAACCATTTGATGACAAATAGGCCCATGATGTGATAACATCTACCAAGGGTGTTTGTTTAGTTTTGCTTTGGTACTGGGGATTGAACTCAGGGGTATTTTACCTCTGTGTTACACCCCCAGTTCTATTTTTTTTTAAACAAGGTCTCGGTAGGTTGACAGGAATCTCACTACTTGCTGAAGCTGGCCTCGAACCTGTGATCCTCCTGTCTCAACCTTCCCAGTACTAGGATTACAAGTGTGCACCACCACTCCTCAATTGCATAACATTAGAAAAGGAAGTAGAATTCATTGAAGATTTTTAGATGTACTTTGGGAAAACTTTTCCCCCAAAATTATTCATACTGGTAGGTCCATAAGACTAGACATAACCTTCAAAGTGGTTATATTTAGCCTGGCGTGGTGGCGCATGCTTGTAATCCCCGCGCTTGGGAGGCTGAGACAGGAGGATCGCATGGGTTCAAAGCCAACCTCACCTACTTAGTGAGGCTCTCAGCAACTTAGTGAGACATTATTTCCAAATAAAATATAAAAGGTCTGGGAGTATAACCCGGAAGTAGAAAGCCTCTGGGTTCCACCCCCAGTACCACCAAAAAAAAAAAAAATAGTGTTTATATTTTCTTCAAGGAATATTTTCATCATATTCCTTGATGCAGAAGCTGCTGGTTTGAGGCAATGATATTTATTTATAAAGATACTTTGAGACCAAGCTTCCCAATGCTATGCCCTTATCCTGTTGAGAAACAACAGTGCAACCCAATAAATCCTTTAGCTAAAATGTGCATACTCCTCTTGATGTCTTTCACACACATTTTTCTCTGCCTTATTCTATCAGTCAAAACATATTTACTGGGTGCATGGTTTGTCTTTGTTAACTTGTGGGAAGAGGGGAGGATGGGAGAAGAGCAAGAGTTAAAGCAATACTGAGCCAAAGAGGCCTTGAACACTGAAATCCCTTCCTCTGTCTGCCACCAGGCACAGAGCAGGAATCTGCCAGGCCTCTTACCTTCGGAGCCAGGTCCAATTACACAGAGAACTTGCTTTGCTAAGCTCAATGATCCCAAGGGGCCCTTTCTTCTAAACCTCACTCTGGTTACTAGGAGGCAAAGGATATAGAATAGGGACAGAGCATGGACAGAACCCTTTCCTAAAGGACAGTTCTCACCTCCCAGCCTGAGAAAGAGAGATTGCCCAATTTGAGTTCATATCTTGAAACCCTCTGATTTACCAATGAAAAAGCTCCAGTCCCTGATTTTCTTTTTATGGGGTGGTGGTGGTGGTGGTGGTACTGGGACATAAACCCAGGGGCATTCTACCTCTGAGCTATATCCTCAGCCTTATTGATTTTATTTCAAGGGTCTCACTAAGTTGTGGAGGCTAGCTTCAAACCAATGATCCTCCTGTCTCCACCTAACAAGTACTGGGATTAAAGGCATATGGCACCACACCCATCTCAGCCTCCTGAATTTATGAATCAATAATTTCTGAATCCTAGAATTTGGCCAGTACTACTCATCCTAGTTGGAAGTATATCAAGAAGGGCTAGAAGTAGGGAGGTTCACAGGGGAGAACTTCCCTTCGATAATAGGTCAATCCAATCCTCATGTTACTGAAAAGGAAAAGTAATCATAGAAAATAAATCACCCAGAGAGAAGTCAGAGAAGTGATGTGATATAAGAACTTGAATTTTGGTCTTCAGGGCTGTGTACATTACAATACACTAGGTCTAAAGGACAGAGGGAGTGACCCAGGAAAACACTATGAAGGTTGTGGGACTAACTGGGCATGATGGTGCATGCCTGTAATCCCAGTAGTTGGGAGTCTGAGATAGGAGGATTGGAGGTTCAAGGCCAGCCTCAGCAATTTAGCAAGACTCTTAGCAACTTAATGAAACTGTTTCAGCAAAAAAAAAAAAAAGGCTAGGGATATAGCTCAGAGGTAGAATGCTCCTGGGTTCAATCTCCAGCACCATACAAAAAAGTGGGGGGAGTATGTGAGACTAGATTCACATGCTTAAGAGTGAGTGGTGCTAGAAGGGGCACAAAGGATAGGGGAGAACATCCCAGTTAGGGGAGAATGGAATGAGCATAGGCAGGGATGGATGTGGGGTTACCAGAGCAGTCAGGATATATATACCCTGGAAGAAGTTGGCAGGTTAAGTCTTGCTTCAAAACATGGTCTACATGGACTCTGAAGGATAGAACAGTTTCTTGAGGGGTGCAAACACCCCCGGAAAAACATATGGCACAACTTACTGAGTAATATATTATGGTGTGGGAATATTATGGTTTTGAGGAAACTGTCCCCGGGGACCCCTGTTAGGGTCCCGGACACAATTTCCTTCTAAACACAAAAAAAACCCAAAACAGAAAAACCGCAGGTTCTTGTCTTGAGCTAAGGGTGAATACAAATTAGCCCAGAACTCTTGCTGAAGATTTAAAGAAATTTATTCAAAAAGATAGAAATACAGAAGATAGTTAAAGCCCCATGCCATTTAGAAGTGGCATGGGGGGTGGAGGCGATTCGAGAGAATTCACCAAAGGGACTGTACCAGTATTGGAATGGCCTAGGAATATTTGGGAAAGCTCTGATTAATATATTTCAAAAGAAAATAATTGGTATATTTCAAAATAGTTGTGTCAAAATGGTGGCAGACATGGGTAAAGAAATGACTTGATTTCTGCCTAAAACAGGCAGCTATTCCAATGTAAATTAACCTAGCTCAAAGTAATTAACCAGTCAATAGGAGAGGAGAACTAGGCCTGTCTCTATCTAAAGACAGATCTTAAGAGAGGAGAACTAGGCCTTTCTCTAAAGACAGATCTACATGATTGGATAAGCTAGCTAAGATGGTAGGAGGGGTCGACCACAGGGTTAAGGGGAGGTACCTTACAGGGATGTTCACTACATCAGAGTCACGCAAACAAGATGGAGATCATGGATATTAAAAGGCCAAGTCCACGTGTAAGCCCTTTGGTGTATTCATTTCGAGTCACCCCTTCATGCCATTTTGGCATGGGGCTGCATTTCTATTTTCTGTATTTCTTTCTAATAAACTTCTTTAAATCTTCAGCAACTGTCCAAGCTATGCATATTTATTCTTAGCTTAGGACAAGAATCCACGGTATTTTTCTGGTTTTGGTCATTTCGGGGTTTGTTATGGGTTGGGGGAAAGTGTGTCCGGGACCCTCACAGGGGTTCCCAGGGAACAGTTTCCACCACCATATTCTCTCAATCTGTAACAGGGACCACACGTGGACCCGGCTTTTTTATACACATGACCTCCATCTTGTTCACGTAATTCTGACATAGTCCCCTTATTTTCCTGCCAAGGTGGAGCCCAGGTGTACTTTCTGCCTAGGTCTCTTTTCATGATCAAAGGTCAGGTCGACACCCTCCTCCTATCCTAGCTAGATTATCTAATCATATAGATCTGTCTTTAGACAGAGAAAGTCCTAGTTCCCCCCTCTCCTATCGACTTGCTAATTACATGTAGCTAAGTCAATCTAAGTTTCAATAGCTGTTTGCTTCCTGACCGAAGCCAAGCATTTCTCTCTCCAGGTCTGCCATTTTGACACAATTATTTCTGAAATATATTTATCAATAATCAGAGCTTTCTCAGATCTTCCTAAGCCATTCCCACACTGGTACAGAATAGTTTTGATTCAATAGTGAGAAATATAAAGTATTGTTCTCCTGTTAAAATGAGTCCAGATTTTAAAAAAAAAATATGAAATTGAGGCCTCAAAAATCATTTCAAGCTTGTTCCAAGTTCCTCCAGACTGTCCTGGGACTCCCACTCCAGTCTCATTCCAAGGGAGTATTCATGCACTAATCTCCAGACATTTGGACTTTTATTTGCTTTTCCTGCCGGTACCAGATACTCCTTCTCTTCTCCCAATAACAGCTTCCCTCCTCCTCTTTCCTTTGGGGAGCTGCCCTTCCTCCACTGCAATCCTGGGATTCTGGAAGGAAGGGCTATCACATTGACAGTGAACTACAGAGATTTCCACCAGCACTAGTTTGGGAAGACAATAGTATCTCATCCTCCTTCCTCTATTGATTACCCTAGAGGAAGTGCATAAGACCCTTACCTAACCAATCAGAGTACTCACCTTAGATTTAATTCTTTTTGTAAATACTTAAATGGAAAGTCTCCCTTTCTTCTGAAGTTTCTATACATGGAGCTATATCTGCCTAACACCCTCTATTACCCTATTCCACCATATCTACCACCGGAGGATAACCTAGTATTGGAGAGACAGACAGACAGACAGACAGAGAGTTGTTCTAAGTTATTCTGAATCAGGCTCCACCTCTGTCCATATCCATTACAGGAGCACATCTTATCCTCTTTATTTATTTATTTTTTATTTTTTATAAGTGGAACGTATTGAGAGTGGCGTACATTTACATTGTGCCTTATGCCCTTCCCCCTCCCTTTCCCTCCCCCCACAGTAGAGAGTGTCCAGGTTAATCATGTTGTATTTATGCTATTATACATATTCATATGTAGCTCCTCCATTGAACAACCTCAGCTTTCTTCCTCCCCTATCCTTCTGTTCAAGCTTTGCTGAGATTTCCCCTCCATCATCTGGAATCCCTCTGGTATTACCACTACTCCCTAGCTTGGGCATATTAGAGAAAACATATGTCCCTTCTCTTTCTGTGCTTGACTAACCACACTTAACATGTTCTCTAGTTCCTTCCATCTTCTTGCAAATGCTATTATTTTATTTTTCTTTATAGCTGAATAGAATTCCATTGTATGCATTTCCCATAATTTTGCAATCCACTCATCTGTTGATTATCCTCTTTTTATTTTATTTTATTTTTATTTTTTGTGGTACTAGGGGTGGAACTTAGAGGCTTTCTACCTCCAGGCTATACTTCCAGATTTTTTTCTATTTTATTTGGAAACAGGGTCTCACTAAGTTGCTGAGAGCCTCACTAAGTAGCTGAGGCTGGCTTTGAACCTGTGTGATCCTCCTGTCTAAGCCTCCCAAGAGCAGGGATTATAAGCATGCGCCACCACGCCCAGCAATTATTCTTTTTTTAAATTTATTTATTTTTTGCTGGTACTGGGAATGAAACTCAAGGGCATTCTACCTCTGAGCGACACCCCCAGCCCTATTTTTTATTCTTTATTTTGAAATATGGTCTCACTGAGTTTCAAAGGACCTCACTAAGGAGCTGAGGCTGGCCTCGAACCACAATTTTCCTGTCTCAACCTCCCAAATGCTAGGATTACAAGTGTGTAACACTACGCCTGGCTACATCTTATCTTTTTTTTAATTTAAGCTGTTTTATTTATTTATTCAACAAACACTTATCCATCACTCTCTAAGTGCCAGGCACCATCCTAGGATATGGAAGTAGAGTAGTTAACAAAAGAGGTCTTTGCAAACCCTTCTTTCTAGATGCCTAGGTTCATAGATAAACTGAGCTTCTGTCATTTGCAACTGAAGCAGTGCTGCTTACAAATCATGGAAGATTTGACATGTCAGCCTAAATACTCTCGTAACCAATGGAAGTCTCCAAAGATTCTTGAGCAGAGGAATTGAGCCCTTTTTTGAAAATCTCTAAATTTGAGGCTGGGCCATGTGGGAAGCAGTGGCTACGAAAAGGCTGGGATGACAAGGATTCTGATTTGCTCAACTTTTGTTTGTTTTTTGGTGCTGGCGATTTACCACAAAGGCATTTTATCCATGAGCTACACCCCTAGGCCTATTTTTTTAATTTTTATTTGTAAACGGAGTCTCACTAAGTTGCTTAGGGTCTTGCTAAGTTGCTGAGATTGGCCTTGAGCCTGGAATCCTCCTGTCTCAGCCTCACAAGTACTGGAATTACAAGTATTTGCTACCACACCTGGCTCAGTTTTTGAATGCCCTCATGAAGAGGATGGCCTACCTGAATCAAGGTCCCTGGGGTGAAATCCAGTTTCAGAGGAAAAGAGGGTACTCCCAGGAAATGTTGCAGGCACAATTCCCTCTGCCCTCCCTCTTTGGGTCTTTGTTCCAACCTTTCCTGGCTGCTTCCTGTCTCCTGTCTCTGGTGCTTGGCTTGGGGCCCACTCAGCCCTGAATCTCTCCTTTTCCCCATGCCTGTCTGCACATAGATTCCATATGCCACTGAAAGTAACATTTTAGCCAATGAGAAGGCTATCTTCTCCCTGCCCCAATTACTCACCTTTTAGGACCCAATCCAAGTGCATCCTTCTTCTGAGGACTACCTGGATCACCCCATCCACACTGAACCCTCCTCTGAACTCCTGCAATGTCCAAGTGTCCGTGCATATGGGAAATTGTCCAGGTGTGTTCCTATAACTCACTAGGGCTATTCTCAACAGCCAAAAGGTAGAAACAACCCAAATGTCCATTAATGTATGAACAATCAAAATATCCAAACAATGGAATATTATTCATCCTTAAAAAATGTTATAGTTTGAACTGGGTAAGGTGGCACACACCTATCATCCCAGTACTTGGGAAGTTGAAATAGGAGGATTGCTGGTCTATGGCCAGAGGGCAGTAACTTAGCCAGATCCTGTTTAAAAGTAAAAAGTAAAATGGGATGGGGATATGGCTCAGAGAAATAATGTCCCTGGGTTCAATTCTCAGTACCTCAAAAGTGCTATAATTTAGAAAAGTGTCTGCCAAAGCACCATATATTAAAGGCTTGGCCCCCAGCTTGTGGCACTATCAGTAGGTGGTAGAGCCTTTTAGGGGGGCTAATGGGAGGAAGTTAGGTCATTGGGGTCATGCCTTAGAGGAAACTGTGGGACTCTACTCTCTTCCTTTTCCTCTCTGCTTCCTGGCTGCCATAAGGTGAACAGCTTTGTTTCATCCCGCATTCCTACCATGATGTGCTGCCTCACCACAGACCCAAAAGCTACAGGGACAATTTACCCTTCACCAAAACCTCCAAATCTCTAAGCCAACACAAACCTTTCCCCCTTTTAAGTTAAGTATCTCAGGTATTTTGTTACAGTAATGGAAGGCTGACTAACACAAAAAGAGGAAATGCTGACACATGCTACAACACAGATTAACTTTTAGTACATTATGCTGAGTAAAATAAGGCAGATCAGTTCTGCACCCCAGAAATTGTCCAAAAGGACAAATATTCCCCATATGAGTAGTCAAGAAGGAAGAAGAGAGAGAGTAATGCACAGAGTTTTAGTTTAGGATGATGAAAAGTTCTGGAAATGCATACTGGTAATGGTTGTACAGCAGCATTAATGTGTTTAATGCCACTGAACTGTACACTTAAATATGGTTGATGTGAATCAGGAATGGTGGCACACACCTGTAACCTCAGCCTTTGGAGGTTGAAACAGTAGGCTCACAGGTTTAAGGCTGGTCCCAGAAACTTAGCAAGACCCTCAGCAACTTAGAGAGACCCTGTTTCAAAATACAAAATAAAAAGGGCTGGGAGTGTAGCTTAGAGATAGAACACCCCTGGGTATAATTCCCAGTAACACACACACACACACACACACACACACACACACACACACACACACAGACATATACACACACACACACACATACACACACACTACCCACAAAAGTTAACATGGTAAATTTATGCTATGTATATGCTATCACAGTGTTTAAAAAGCACAAGAAGCCAGGCGTGGTGGCGCACGCTTGTAATCCCCTCGCTTGGGAGGCGGAGACAGGAGGATCGCACAGGTTTGAAGCCAGCCACGCTGACTTAAGAAACCCTGTTTCCAAATAAAAATATAAAAATGGGTCTGGGAGTGTATCTTGGAGGTAGAAGGGTTTCCAGGAACCCCAGTACCACCAAAATAAATAAATAAATTAATTAATTAATGGCACAAGGAGCTTCCTGAAATAATAATGATTAAAATTGGGGGAAAGAAGCCGGGCATGGTGGTGCACACTTGTAATCCCCGCGTTTGGGAGGCAGAGACAGGAGGATCATGTAGGTTCAAAGCCAAGAGACCCTGTTTTCAAATAAAAATATAAAAATAGGTCTGGAAGTGTAGCCCGTGGGAGTGTATCCCAGAGGTAGAAGGACTTCCAGGAACACCGGTACCACCAAAATAAATAAATAAATAATTAAATAAATAAATAATAAAATTGGGGGAAAGAGCCTGACATGGTGGTAGAGGCCTGTAACCCCAGTATTTGGGAGGCTGAGACAGAAGGATAGGAGGTTCAAAGCTAGCATCAGCAACTTAGTGAGGCTCTCAGCAACTTAGCAAGACCCTGTTTTCAAATAAAAAATAAAACTGGTTTGGGGATGTAGCTCAGAGATAGGATGTCCCTGGGTTCAATTCCCAGTACCAAAAAAAAATTGGGGGATGGAGAACTGGAGTGTAGCTCGGTGGTAGATTCCTTGATTATCATGCTGAAGGCCCTGGTTTTGATGCCCAGCACTGCAAAAACAAAAAAGTAATAAAAATTTGGGAACAAATAGTCTCATGCATGTTTTTACACGTATGTGTAAAGATATTTTTATTTTGTCCTGTAGAAGCCCTACTAATTTAACAATATTTTATTGTAAGATATTTCAAACATACAGTATATAGAATAATCATGCAGAGGAACATGTACCTACTATACAGCTTTAGCATATTGTATTATTTTCTCATGCTTGCTTAAGATCTTTTTAAAAGCCTTTTCTATTATGTGATATTCTGTATCTATATAATATTATATATTTAATTTGTATGTAAAATTAGGAAATTTTTTGTACTGTGGATTGAACTCAGAAGCAGTATAGCATTGAGTTCCACCCCTAGCACTTTATGTTTTGAAACAGGGTCGTGCTAGCCAGGGATTGGTGGCACACACTTGTAATCCAAGTACTTGGGAGGCTGAGACAGGAGGATCACAGGTTCAAGAAGAGTCTCATTAAGTAGTGAGACTTTCATCAAACTAGTGAGACCCTGTTCCGAAAAACAAAAATAAAATAGGGCTGGGGGTGTAGCTTGGAGGAAGGTCCCTGGGTTCTGTTTCTAGTAAATGAAAAAAGGAAAGAAGGAAGGGAGAAAGAAGTAGAAGCTACAAAGAGGGAAAGAAAGATCCTGTTCTAGAGACATTAAAGGAAGCATGACTTTGTCGACATCTTTTAGCCTCTAGAACAGGGAAAGAATAAATTTCTGTTGTTTTAAGATCCAGTTTATGGTTATAGCAGCCACAGGAAACTCATACAGATGGGAGTTTATTTTTCTATCAAGAAGAAAATAAAGCCTGACATGGTGGCACATGTCTGCAATCCTGGTGCTTGGGCAACTGAGACAGGAAGATCACAGGTTTGAAGACAGTCTCAGCAATGCAGAGAAACTCTCATCAACCTAGCAGGACCTTATTTCAAAACAAAAAATAAATAGGGCTGGAGGTATATCTCAGGAGTAGAACAGAGGTAGAATGCTTCTAGGTTCAATACCCAGTAGAAAAAAAAATGAGGAGGAGGGGAAAGAGTAGAAGGAGAAAGTAGTTAGTTATATCTTTTTCTGAGATGCTAGCAGCCATTGATGATTAATTCTGTTATAGCTTTAATATTTATTTGCCAGAATGCTTGTATAAAGAAAAATACCCCCTACCTTTCATGTACTATTTGAGTAGTCGGTGGCAGTTTGTACATAAAACAGTATAAATGCTTTATTTTTGTATTTCCTTTTGTCTTTCTTTCTCTCTCTCTCTCTCTCTCTCTCTCTCTCTCTCTCTCTCTCTTTCTTTCTTTCTTTCTTTCTTCCTTTCTTTCCTTTTTTTTTGCGAGTCTAGAGATGGAACCCAGGGCATTCGACCTCCGAGCTACACCCCCTGCCCTATTTTTTTAATTCTTTATTGTGAAACAGGGTCTCACTGAGTTGCAGAGGGCCTCACTAAGTAGCCGAGGCTGTCTGAGAACTGATCCTCCAGTCTCAGCCTCCCGAATGCTGGGATTACAAGCATGCGCCACCACATCCGGCTCTTTTTATTTTTTCTTTAAAAAATACAGTAATGAGCAGTACTTGGGAGGCTGAAACGGAAGCATCGCTGGTTCTAGGCTAGCCTCAGTAACTTAGGGACATACTATTTCAAATTGAAAAAAAGAAAACAAAATAGGGCTGGGTGTGTGGCTTGGAGCTGGGTTCAATCCATCGCACCTAATAATATATAAATAAATGAAAAAGTAAATAAACAAATAAATACAATTTAAATGACTGGGATAGCCGGGCATGGTGGCACACACTTGTAATCCCCACACTTGGGAGGCGGAGACAGGAGGATCACGCAGGTTCGAAGCCAGCCTCGCTGGCTTAAGAGACCCTGTTTCCAAATAAAATATATAAAATAGCCGGGCGTTGTGGTGCACACTTGTAATACCCGCGCTTGGGAGCCTGAGACAGGAGGATCTCACGGGTTCGAAGCCAGCCTCAGCTACTTAGTGAGGCTCTCAACAACAAAGTGAGACCCTGTTTCCAAATAAAAAAATGTAAAAATAGGTCTGGGAGTATAGCCCGGAGGTAGAAAGCCTCTGGGTTCCACCCGCAGTACCACCAAAAAAAAAAAAAAAAAGGCTGGGATATAGCCCAGAGGTAGAATGCTCCTGGGTTCAATCCCTAGTACCAAATTAATTATTTAAAACCAGTAATGAATTGTGTTTTATAGAATCCTCCAAAAATAACTAGTTAACTTTTGTATTATTTCTTTGGTGTAACAAAATGTTCCAGGGTCTTCTTAGACACTTCTTGACCCAGACCTTGACTTAGCCATTTCTGCAAGGAGCCCTGCTCCTTGAAGTAGGAAATGACATTGTCAGGTCACCATCTGGATCTTGCATGCCATATATTAACATGGACCTTCTTTCTGCCTCTCAATTCCCTTTACCCTGCTTTATTTTTCCATAGTTCCACTCTCCTCCTATCATGCTGGAGAATACATATTGTGTTTATTGTTAATCGTAAGCATCACAAGAGTAGGGACATCATGTGGCTTTTGTCCAACTTGTTGTTGTCCTTTCTCAGATGTAGCTCAGGCACTTGGAACTGTGCCTGGCCCGTAGTTGGCACTCAACTATGTCTGCTGAGTAACTGAGTAAGTTGCACAAGCTTAGGCTGCACTCAACAATACATTGGATCCCATGTATGCCCGCTATAGTAAAATAATGTTTGGGGGAGGGACAATATTAAGTACCAATTCAATTGAATAATAATAGCATTTTTTGCACATACTGATTTTTGCTTGTCTCAATTCTGGCAATTTCTGTCTTTTATCTAGGTTTTTCCATTTAATTCTATAAAGTCTCCATTATA